>NC_080734.1:20318391-20525891 GCF_019097595.1 Hemibagrus wyckioides | reverse complement strand
TATTATTATTATTATTGTTGTTGTTGTTGTTGTTGTTGTTGTTGTTGTTGTTTTACTTGTTTATGTGAACATGTTTAATTTGATTGGCAAAATGAAATTTGGCTTTATAAAATCTTTCTAAGTTTAAATCGTTCTTGAGTAATGAATCTAATAATAAATGAAATTTACACAGACGTATTTTAGAAGCGCTTTAAATTTAGTCAGATTTATTCCACTGATGTTGTTTATCTTCATTATATTTGAGTTACGACTGAAATGTTTTTTCCTCAGGGGGTTTGTTCTGAAGAGCCAAACATGGGAGAAGGCAATTTAACAACTTTATTGGGTAAATAAATCTAAAGCAAGATCATCATCTTCATCATCTTCATCAAACTTTTTATACAATTTATTTTACCCTCTTCAATGAAAAAATTTGTGCATGAGTCTGCACAGATCTATCTATCTATCTATCTATCTATCTATCTATCTATCTATCTATCTATCTATCTATCTATCTATCTATCTATCTATCTATCTATCTGATACCACACAACAGTGGCACAACAGCATTAATGTAATCTCGTATTTCATTCTGAATAACACAAGTTGTGAGTTATATCTATTTATTTATCCTGATTGTGTGTGTGTGTGTGTGTGTGCTGATACAGAGGGTGCATGCAGTCCTGTGTGTGAGGGCTGCCACCAGCCCATTGGTGAGCGTTTCCTGCTGCGTGTGCATGACTCTCTGTGGCACGAGCGCTGTGTGAAGTGTGCTGCTTGTGCTGAGCCGCTGAAGAGCACCTGCTTCCTGCGAGACTCCAAAATCTACTGCAGGCAGGATTACCAACAGTAAGATCCACAAAACTTCTAATACCAGTATATCAGTTCTGAGTTTTGTTTTCCTATGTGCCAGGGTAGAATGTGTACATGAATGCAACATATGGGTGAAGCTCGTGATAGGACAGACTGGTTATTGCTCAGAAATGGCTGTTACAGAACCGTCCAGCTGTGGCTTCAAACACTTTTCTATCAGACAGCATGGGGCTTTTTCAGTTTTCAGTATATATTATATATTATATAGTATAATATTATGTATATATTATGACCATGTGGTAAGTTTCCTCATTCAGTCAGTTAGCACATGGTCCTGCTCAGGGTTGAGGTGTGTCCAGAGCATGTCCCAGGAGCAGCTGTGTGCGAGGAAGGGACACACCCTGTCAGTTCTATCACAGGGCACACACACACACAGACACACCAAGGGACTGACCGAGGGCAAGTGTAGTGTAGCCAATCCACCGACCTGAAGACCTGGAGAGAAGACGCACACAAATTCCACACAGACAGAAAGCTGAGCTCAGGACACAGTACTGTGAGGCAGCAACACTGCCCTCTGAACCATCAGCAGCACTGCCCTCTGAACCATCAGCAGCACTGCCCTCTGAACCATCAGCAGCACTGCCCTCTGAACCATCAGCAGCACTGCCCTCTGAACCATCAGCAGCACTGCCCTCTGAACCACACATCCACCATTTTGATAGGATTTGTTTAATAATTTTCCAAGGTATCGTCAATAATTAAAAAAAACACAGCAATATTAAAACATTACTATTTTTGCTTTGAAGTAAGTGCAGAGATTTTCCACTATGAGTTGTATATGTGTGTCATAAGTCATCTCTTGTTATAAACAGCAAGAAGTTTAACATAACATCAGCTCTAGAAGAGTACAAAGGAACTCCTGAGCAGCATTTTATCGGTCAGTTCAATGGTTAATCAATTTCACTTCCTGCATTAATACTAGATTCAGTGATTCGGTTTCCACAGTGTATTGTTTTGCCTTCTGACTTTTAGCATTGGGGTTAGGTTTGGTTCTAGTATAACATTAATTACCCAATGTCAGTGGAAGGTCCTTACAAGTATAGCAACATAAATGTGTGTGTGTTGTGTGTAGGGAGGTTGAGGCACTTGGCACTGAGTTCTTTCAAGACAAGGTGACTAAGAGGGAGGGGTTGTGATGGGCCAAGGAATGTGTGGACACACACACACACACACACACACAAAGAGTGGTCCAGACCAGGACAGCACTACTGACACATTGTCAAAATGTGTTAAATTAGCGAGACTCATCAACGTGGCAACTGCAAGCTGGGGACAGCATATGGCCACATCGCCGCTGTGCGCCACCCCTCTATTGACCCCTCAAAAACAAATCCATGCATTTTCTTCCTCACACATTCGTTCTCACCTCCAAATATGAGAACACAAGCCAGGCTAGAAGACAGGATATGACCCAGACAGAGCCAACTGAGAGCAGGTCCGAAAAATAAAGAAATCTTGCTTTCAAGTGTTTCAAACTATAACTATTAAACTTCAACAGTTTGTCAGGATCAGACAGATGTGAGAGAAAGTCTTAACCAGTACGTGATTTTAGCTCTTACTTTCCAGCAGTGTAGAAGTACAGTTAAATTCATTTAAGCTGTTTGCTCTTCCTGATGATTTAAGCATCCATGCTGGATCAGATATGCACTCATATGCACATAGAGACTATAGGGATTATTTCTTCTGAATACGTAGATCCTCTACTCTCGACTCTCGTAGACACACACACACACACTGCTGAAGTGATGATGAAAGAATGACCACTGTGCTCTTAATAAGTGGAATTGCAGTAGACTGTGAAGTTAATGCAGGTTTTTAGGAGAAGTGAGGAGTGGACCATATGTTCAGGGGAGAGCTTGAGTAGGGGGTTCTGAGTGTGTGTGTGTGTGTGTGAAGGGTTGGCTCCCAGACTGTACCTTGCACTGAGCCATCTGGGTTGATGCCTGGTGTCATCGCTTTCATCTCAGGGGCGCTGCTCGTCCAAGCGTGAGCTTATATGACCTGACCAATTAGCCACATACCCAGTGCCTGGCACTGCCCACTATCATGCTACTTAAGTGCAGGAGACCACTAGGTTCCTGTTCGCCAGGGCTCTAGCTGGCACGTTTTGTATTCTGTTGAGGAGCAGAATTACTGTAAGTGGGTCAGTGCACTGCCTGATCCAGTGTTTTCTTATCAGATCCTACTGTACATATTTAACCTGCCGTTCAACTACAATAATAAAGTACATACAGTTCAAAAATCACTCACTCTGTGTGTGTGTGTGTGTGTGTGTGTGTGTAAGTAGTACCCCTGGGTGTACCAGAGTCCTGTTCTGGGTGTTCCCAGGTATTCAGTATTCCCAGGATCTGGATCCACTGTAACCCTGACCAGTAAAAGGCAGTTACTTAAAAGAAATTATTAGAGTAATATAATTAATAGAAGTTTTCACTGATGCTGTTGTAATAAGAGGCTTCACAACATAAATGAAATGAAATATTCATGATAATAGATATTTTTCAGTATAAGGAATTCTCCGGTACTGACCTGAGTGTGTCTGAATTTCTTTTCAGTGTTGAACTCTAAGATAAACTCTACACAACCTTCACTGGTTTTTGAAGTTACTGATCCTGAGATGCCTATAAGAAGTTTTTGTGACAGGGCCTGAGGCCACCTTCACTTTTTTCTGCATTACATTGTTTAAGGTCAGACCTTCAGCCTGCTGGCTCTGAACCATTGCTTTAGGTTTAATAACCTGGACCCCTTTATATCTGCCTAAACTGACTGAAAATCACTTGAATACACATTTGAGCCACTCACTTGGATTGACCAACTGATGTATGATAATGACAGTGTGGGACGTGATTTTGGGACAATTGGCACTAAAATGTTCATGTAATTAAATAATTACTGTTGAATTTCAGTCATTAATATTCTAAATGTATTTTCAGACACTGACTAGTATCCAATACGGTAAAAAAGTCATAACCATTAACCAATTCAATCTCTTACTGTCTTAGGATTTTTGGTCAGCATAAATAACTTCACAGACTCTCAGTAAAATTAGTGAGTGTGTGAGCAGTGTGTCGAGCCTCTCCCCTGTGAGCTCCAGAAAAACCTCAGTGGGTTTCCCACAGCAACACTAATAACCCACAACAATGCAAGGCTTCGGGATGTTTCAGTTCATGCTCATCACAGGAGGATTTTCACTGTGTGTGTGTGTGTGTGTGTGTGTGTGCGCACAGGACGCATACCAGGAGTACATTCCTTCAGATTGTTAGATAACATAATTAAAAGAGTTGGTTAATCATAATATGGTTAAATAAAGAGTGATTCGTGCAGAACTTCAACTGTTAGTCTAATGAAACTGAAACATCTTAAATTCCTCATTTCAAAAAGTTAGTGAGCTCATCCTCTCACAAGCTGTCACACCTCTGGACACAAACCTCCCCTGTCACCTGCATCCCCAACCCGGACCCGGCCCCCCTCTGGCCGTGGAAATCTCAGCCCATGGTTTGACAAACAGAAAATGCGGCGGCTGCCAGGACACAACAATGCAAGCGCAGCTCGGGGCCAAGTTCTGTAATTGTCTGCAATCGGTTAAGTCGAGTTAAGATGGTTCCCTGGCTCAGCCTCTCTCACCAGGAGGCCCTGTCGTGACTGCTCGGGCTGGAGCCATGGCCTGCAGAGCTGCTTTTTACTCCGCTCCCTGGGAGTTCTGTCCCCGGACGCTGCAGTGGAGCCGACGGCCCACGTCTCAGTTCCTTCTGACCCACAGCTCCAGTTGCTAGGAGCTAAGACTGTGGTAGGGGCAATGCATCAGTGTGTTTTAGGAGGGTCGAAGGGTGGAAAACCAGGGGGAGGCAGGTTTGAGGAAAAAGCCAGCAGTCTCATCTGACTCCTATATGAAAAGAGCGACGTTCCAGGAATATCTTCAGTGTGTGAACTCTAGTTTATCCTGATGCCGCTCCTGTTGGTTTTGTTGTGCTCATTGTACTGAATGTTTACTCAGAATGTCCAGAATTTTCTACAGCTTCTGTAATTTGATGTTCTGCTTCTTCTTGCTGTTTTTTTTCCTCACACAATATTTACACTAGCAAGTAACCAGACACCCATGTCACTTATAGTTTATCACTCGTGGGCATGCTCCGTCCTGCATGCTTTAATTTAATGATGAGAAAGTAATAGCTACATAAAGTTTCTACAGCTAACTAGTTACATAATTAAATCATTCTTAAATAATCAGTGTCTCTGATTCTTAAATAATTAACTCTTTCTCTTTGTCTGTCTGTCTGTCTGTCTCTCTCCCTCTGTCTATCTCTCTCTCTTTGTCTGTCTGTCTGTCTCTCTCTCTCTGTCTCTCTCTCTCTCTCTCTCTCTCTCTCTTTGTCTGTCTGTCTGTCTGTCTGTCTCTCTCTCTCTCTCTCTCTCTCTAACTCTCTCTCTCTCTCTAGACTGTTCTCAGTGCGCTGTAGGGCTTGTGTGGAGGTGATCTCCCCGGCAGAGCTGGTGATGCGAGCGGGTGATGCAGTTTTCCACCTGCACTGTTTCTACTGCTCAGTGTGTGAGTGCCGGCTGCAGAAAGGAGATCGCTGTGTGCTGGTGGGAGACAAGCTGCTCTGTACACAACATTACCAGCACACACTGAGCAGTCCCACCACCACAGACTCAGGTACTGCACAGTGACACACACTGCCAGGCCTTTCATTTAGTATCTTCTATCAGGCATTTAGGGTTATGATTAGAAATATTTTTTAGTTTTAGACCAAAATACAGATTACAATTCTAGAAAAAAACAATGTTGAAAAGTTTCTTCTGGCTCTTAAAGTATTTATGTATTTATGTGTGAGACATACAATCAGGTAGTAGATTATCAAAAATTAAATCCTTTCATTTACAAATTAAGGAAATCAAATCCATTATGTCACTTATATATTACTAGATATGAACATTTTGTTTGTTTGTTTATTTGTGTGTTTCAAAAGTGACCATGATTCAGTATAATAACCGGGACTTTAGGAGAAAGTCATTTGATTTAATAAATTGTAATAAAACACTTTATAAATTAATAAAATAATTTATAAAGTGTTTGCAGGGTCTGATCATCTCTCAGTTAAACAAACAGCTATAAATATATAAAAAGACTTGATTAGCCCATAACTCATTAGCAGGCCGGAGTGAGGATGAGGAAGATGGAGAGGATGAACACAACCTTAAGCTGTCAGGAGACAGAAACCCCACCAGAGACGGAGACCACAAGAGACCGAAACGGCCACGCACCATCCTGACCACACAGCAGAGACGAGCGTTCAAAGCCTCGTTTGAAGTCTCATCCAAACCTTGCAGAAAAGTAGGAACACCTCAAACTCTTAGACTTTCTGAGATGAACAGCAGTGAAGGTGGAAATGCAGCAAAGTTCTCTAAACTAGTGCTGTGCAACTGTTTTTTTTTTAATATCTATCTATCTATCTATCTATCTATCTATCTATCTATCTATCTATCTATCTATCTATCTATCTATCTATCTATCTATCTATATATATATATATATATATATATATATATATATATATATATATATATATACCTTGCATGTGAAAGAAAGAAACACAGAAAGACAGAGAAGTGTGTGTGCTGTGTCGTTGTGTGTGAGAGCTGTTGTTCTGGTGGCTGTCTATTTATCTCTGTTGATCTGATACTCCACAGAGGGTCAGTACATCACTTAGCCTACATGACCCATAAACCAGGAAGGTCATGCTACCCCCCCCACCCTCTCTCTCTCTCTCTCTCTTTATCTGTTGTTCTGTATCTATCTCACGCTTTCTTTCTTCTACTGTAAGGTAAGGGAGACCTTGGCAGCCGAGACGGGCTTGAGTGTACGAGTCGTCCAGGTCTGGTTCCAGAACCAAAGAGCCAAGGTAACATGATGCCTGTCATACACACACACACACACACACACACACACACACACACAAACACTCAAAAGCAACATTTAATTTCTCCCTCGCCAGTGAAGAAGTAGTTAGTGTTAATGGATCATTCAGGAAATTGATGACATGCCTGATCTCCTGCATTTCTTTACATGGGAATGTAATTCTACAGGTACATGGTTTCTTGGTTGGACACGTGGTCAAAGTGTAAAGTAAATTCAGCTGAATTGAGAGAATTTGAATTTGAAAACTAAATATGGATTTTTTTTTTTTATTATTAAACTGTAGATGAAGAAACTGGCCAGACGACAGCAGCAGCAGCAGCAGTGTCAGTCCCCTCAGGAGGAGAATGACAGCCAAACACACACCACCGGTATGAACACACACACACACACAGCATTATGGCCTGGATCTTTAAACACTAGAGCTCTGTTGAAACTCGGGGATGTTGATGGTGTAGGACTGTGGGTAAATCCAGGATGTAAAAGTTTGTAGTATGTAAGCTTTCAATTGCCTTTTTAATCCTGATGATACAGCGCCCTCTGCTGGAGGATTTTCGGCCGAGCTGGAGAGCTTGAGCTCATTTTTATCTGCAGCTCAACAGCAGGAAACCCACAGCTTTAAGATGGACCTCAGACAAGGTCTCACACCTCCTCAGATGCCTGGAGATCATATGAACCCATATGGTACTCAAATCCATAGATTTCTGTGTGTACAGACATTGTGTAAATATTGCTCACATTCTTTGTCTAAGCCTTGTTCCTCTCTCTGTAGATGTTACTGATGGTTGGTACACTGACATGGACAGTGACCTGCTTCACCCACACAGAGACTGTCTATCATCTGGGGAGACATCCATCCTGACCCCCATTGACCGACTATATTCCATGCAGGACTCTTATTTTGCCACCTGTGTGTAATAGTGTGTGTGTGTGTGTGTGTTAATAGTGGCTGTGATTTGGTAACTTCTCTGTCTAATTTATATTTAATCCTGCGATTTCCCTAATTCTTTTGGATCAATAAACTCATTTGAATGAAATAAAAAAATGAGGCCATTGTAGACCAGGTGTGAGGATTTATCTGTGTGGAGTTTCTCTTTCCTCCTGTGGTCACTTAATTCCCTAGATGTGAAATGGGAGAGAGAGAGAGAGAGAGAGAGAGAAAGAAAGAAAGAAAGAAAGAAAGAAAGAAAGAGAGATTGTGTGTGTGTGTGTGTGTGTGTGTGTGTGGGATTTGAAACCCAGTATGTGTTAACTGTTAATAGAAAGTTAGAAAAACATTTGCACATCACTACGACTGACATGACTTTCAAATCAATATTTCTTTATGTACAGAGATATAAACAGTGTTCTCTGTCCCATCAATACTATCCTTTTAATATCATATTTATCAGGAAAACAAAAAAACTAATAGACAATTAGCCAGGTTTAACCTGCACCCCATACTTATAATTAAAAACTGCTGATCCAAATTCTCAGCTGTGTGGCCCTCACATTCCTCAGCTTAACAGGTCAGCATCGAGTAATGGACACAGTGCTTAATAAATGCCACTATTGTGCTCTTTTCATTCACACTTGGGCCAGTTCAAAATTCTTCTGCTTTCTTTTGTATGCCCAGACCACCCAGTAAACTGGAATGTTCTGGATCTGGGAGGAGGGACTAGAACTATGGCTGGTTGGGTTATGGGTTCAGTTCACTGCCATGTCAGGAGAAAATATTTGGCATGCCAATATCGATATGATCTGTGTGGCCATCTTGCCCCAGTGGTGAACCCTCGCTCCTCACAACCCAGAAGCTCACATTTCTTGAGGCTGAAATCAGAGCTTGATATGCAAGAGCTGGTCAAGAACAATCGAACTGTCTGTCACCGAGCGCTTGACCTGCCAAGTGAGAATACAGGACGAAAGCAAAGATGAGCCGAAGTTTAGACATGGATGTGTCATTTTAAAGAAAGACACCAGACTGATGGCTCCAGACTTCTACTCTGAACTCTAATAACTACACACACACACACACACACACACACACACACATTCATTTAATGCTAGTTGCTAAGTCAAATATACGACATAACATACTATTTTACTGTGATTTCCTGAAGTGTTTAAAGAGTTGTTTACGTTCGACTATAACAGCCATTTCTGCTTTTCCAAATATAAAACGACCAAACCAGTAGACCCAGTGATTGTTAGAACCCAGGACTATATTGCACACCTGCTTGCCCGTTCCTTCCAGTCTCTGGTGCATTCCTTGGCATAGGAAGGCCAGTTGGCTTGCTTGTTATGCAAGGCAAAGGAAAAATAATCAAATGGCTATCATGCGGACACAGCAGGCACCAATAGCCTCGTTATTATTCTTATAGCAGCCAAGAGACTTGCAGTCAGCTGATCGGTTATTTATGACTCTGACTGTGCCAGGACAGGCAGCTAACCCTCTGTCTACTAACCGATATAATTGGCATCATGCTGAGAAACTGCAACGACAGATGCATCGGCTTTGTTCAGGAAAACCTTTTTTTTTGCCAAATATTTTGAAACACTGAAGATGTGTTGAGAGCAGCTTAACTGATCTGCTTTTCTTTTGTTGCTCTTTAATTTCTTAATTTGCTGCCTGGGGAATTTGTCCATCACTGAGGATTGAGAGGTTTTCCTTGACATGTGGAGCTGCAAAAGAAATTTTTATGACATATATAAACATTTCTGTTCAAATATCTTGTGCTGCTGCACCAGTCAAGCAATCTAAACTACAAATGAATTACAACTTAATATATCTTTTTATTAATAACTTTTTTATACATCTATAAAAGACTGTAAAAGACTGCTGTATATCACGGTTATTATCTGACTTTAAAAAAAAATCTAAATACAATTTCATTATCAGATCTGTCCATCACCCCACTCCAGAGGAAAAAAGAAACATCCCCAGACCCTTTGACCTCAAGAGTCTCCTACTCAGAGAGCAAGGTGAACGGGCAGAGGTCAGTCTGCGGACAACGAGCAGGCGACGGCGGGCACCGAGCCCGGAGCCAACGGGCTCTGGGCTGCATGCCCACTCTAGGGCGATGGAGTCTGCGGCGAAGATGGAAGAAGCCGTGGGTGTGTGAGCGATCCCACTGTGGGGAGCCACAGCAGGACTCACTCTTTATCCTCCCCAGCAGAGAAATAGAGAGAGTGAGTGAGACAGCAAGGGAGATACCCAGACATTGAGGAATAACACCTACCCAAGTCGCTGGCAGGAGACCAGCCAGAATGCGTCTGCTATTGTTGTATAATATTTGTCTTTAAGAGATATTAGACCTGATGCACATATAACCTGAGTAACAGATGATTTATGAGGACTGACTGAGATAACCCAGCAATTTCACGTTATTCAAACGTGATATAAAGGTAACTTCACTATGAAGGGTCATATATTATTAGTAAATGCTTACATAATGTGTGCACAGGTACACAGTGAACACAGCAGATATTTGACAACATTAGCAGATTATTGGTGCTTTTTTTATTCTTACTTTACTCTCTGTGTTATCTGCTTCTCCTTAATCTCTCTCTGGAGCTCTTCTGGAAATGTTTACAGTAACTCACTGTGTTACATTTGAAGTGTTTGTGAAACACTTATGAAATTGTAATGTATCTGAATATTCAGTTCGCTTCATTTGTGGTAACGTTTCCAAAATATACACAACCTGACAGGCATTTTTCTACATAACTGAGTCGGACTGTCTCAGTACATACCATGTTTTTACCTGAGTAATTTACTGTGCACTATAAACTACATGCAATTAAAAAATAAACAATATGACTATTTAACCTGCACAGAAACATGATGACAACATATAATGACTTGATGAGATAGTTAATGATTTAAGTCTACATATTTCCTGCCATTACCAGTCCGAATTCCTCGAGACAGAGCTGAATGTGAGTTACTGTAACACCTCTGTTAAAGTGACTTACAGACACATCACATTATTTTTTTGTCCCCTAATAGAATAATCATCTTCTTTCTTTCACATAAATATTCTGGCTAAAAAGGTATGTATAGGTGTAGTGATTAAAGCACCACTTGTTAAATTATTATTATTATTATTATTATTATTATTATAAATTAAAATATAATACCTAATCCATTAACATTATGTTACTACCTGTAGAAAAACAGAAAGACACGGTTTCATGGATGACTTTATTTATAAAATCAAAACCTCTGATGAAAATATTGCCCTTTAGTCATATTTCAGATGCACATAAGACAGTCCATCAATTTATCTAATCATTATTACAAAAAATTATGTTTTGTCCTAGTACATAATAAAGAACTGCATGCTTTCCTTAAAATGGTTAAAGGCCTTCAAATGCTGGATTTAGAGCTCCATCCCAGGCTGAGTAATCCGGAGTGAACTTATCTGGAGCAGAGGAAATATACAGATATATGAACAGTTTGTTTCTGTCATGGAAAAATAACATTAAAGGACTGTCTGTGTTCCTTTTCTGAGACCGAAATGTGTAAGAAAAGCACATCTCTTACCCTTGCTGAACTGCCGCACCATCAGCATGACCAATCCCCCCATCAGCAGCAGGCCAAGTGCTGATGCTGCGCCAACTGCACCATAGACAAGAAAGCCAGTGCCTACTGTCATGCCCTCCACTGAAACACACACACAATTCACTTTATTCTTTAGTATCTCTAATCTTTATTATCTCTTATTCGTCATTATCTCTATTATCTAATCACTCAATAATTCATTATATATTAATTTTTCTTTTATATATTTATCTACTCTCTCTCTCTCTCTCTCTCTCTCTCTCTCTCTATATATATATATATATGCTATTTATAATTATAATAGCCTATAGCATAATTATGGCATTTATATACCATAATTATGCTTAGTGAAGCCATTCTCTGGACTGGACAGCAAAGGGCACTGTCGAGCTACAGAGAAGGATGAGCACAAAATTAATGTCAACAAAAAGTGCTCACACAGTCCCAGTTACCAGAAACAAGGGACAAAAAAAGTCTCTAGCCTACCTACATAACAGCTTACCTTAGGGGCGAAATGGCTAATGTCACCTAAAACACCTTTAATCACAAGTGTTTAAGTAGTCTGGACTCTTAACTCTGTTAAAGACAAATCTAGAACTACACGTAGATTACTTTAATAATCTGAAGGAAACATCCAGAAAATCCATTTAAGCAGCTGTGTAACATTAGTCTGAATACAAGAAATTTTCTTCACAATAACATTGATTTTGAATCTCTATGTTATATGTTTGTTTTTTATGTTTCTCTCTCTCTTTACAATATAGTTCAGAATATAGTCATTGTAAATGAGTCTATATCTGCAGTGAAACTAATAAGAAAAAAAATGTAGGTGTTGTACATATATATATATATATATATATATATATATATATATATATATATATATATATATATATATATATATATATATAGGAATATAAACCTCACTGGTTTCCATTGGTGCACCATGCATTTCACACCTTCACACCTAGGTCTTCACTGGTGTCCTTCCTGAATTAATCCACCTCTACAGCATCATGCCATGGCAATAGATACTAATCACCCGTTAAATAACAAAGTAAGAAAGAAATTAGTCTACAGTATTTCACACCTCACAAGGAATAGTCCATTTTATTACGGTTACTTTTCTCAAAAAAGACATTCTTGATGCCGTATGCAGCAAACTGCAATCTCTGGAGGACGCAACATAAAAAAGAAAACCCAGAAAAAAAAAGAAAACCCAAAAGCATAAATGGTTCTTGAAAAAGCTTACCAACTATTTTGAAGAATCAAAAGGATTTTCTTGAAAAGTCCGCCTATAAAATGCATTTGTAAGGATGTCCACGACCAAATCGATTTCCTCTCCTCTGTCAGCCATTGTGAGTTAAAATATATATATATATATTATTTAGTGTGTGCGGGTCGCTGCCTCTGACCACTCCAATTATCCAATCAAAAGACGGGAAATTGGTGATGTAATCCCATGCCTGCTAGATGGCCCCAGTGACGCCAACTCGAAATCTGATTGGTTAATGGAACAGTTTCATTGCCACTTATTTTAAGCTCCGGGCGCCTGCACTATTGATTCTGAAGGCCTTAAGGTCGGGTAACACATGATGTCAGCCACTGGCTGAAATATGATTGGATAAATATTCTTATCATAAATATACACTACTGGAAGCAGCGCAACTGAGAGAGAAGCTATGAAATGTAGAGAATAAACTATTGGGAATAATTTAATACACATTCGTGGAAAAATATATTAAATATATTAAAATGCAAGTCAGAGATTCAGATCACTGCTGTTTAGGCCAGCAGAGACGGCCTTACTGTCCCTGACGGTCCGCCACTGCTGGTTTCTGATTTCCAAATTGTACTCAATGTGTTTCAGAAATAAAAGACTGACATTCCTTCAGCTGGTCAGGATAAAGTTATTTCACAGAATCATTTATTATCAGGCCATGACAAGCTGTATTTGTACCTTTGCAAGTGGGGGTCTTGGGTGTCCACTGTCCAGTGTGATCACACTGAGTTTTATTGGATCCTATGAGTTGAAAGCCCTCATCACAGTTAAACACACAGGTGGACTTGTAGCTGTTGGTGGAGAGGGGATGAGTGCAGTTCATTTTCCCGTCACTGAAGTGAGCAGATAGAGGAGAACACTGTACCGCTGTGGATCCACACACACATACAGTCTATTAATACAAGTCAAGGCAGTGAGGTATGCTTTAATATTCTATTAAAAACACTCTATCTTAAGGCATGTGAAATTAGCCAGGCCTTTAAGGACTTCAGCAGCACTGGTCATGTGTATACCGGGAGCCAGGGTTCCAGACATTGCAGGTAATAGTGTCTTATGAAAGCATATGTTCTGAAGGTATATTGTCTATATGAATTATCTGTCTATTTTGTCATCTGTTTATTGTGGTTTTATTGCATCCCTACTGTGATTTGGCCAACAAACAATTTAAAAGGGGCATGCTGCTGTGCCCCCAATATCTTACAGTGGACTATTTGCACATTATTTGTGTTATTTGTTTGGGAGTGGAGCATGCATGGTCAGCTCTCAAAGGTGCTGGTGGTGTACATTGTGAGAGGTTCTCTATCAGAAAGCTCCGTCTCCACCTGGCTTTATTTCCAGGTCAGGCACCCGCTCCGTGTGGTTTGGGCACAATTTCTGCATTTTACATAGGTGCACAGAGCATGAAGTAATTATGGCCATGTTACACAATGATTAAAAACTGTTTCACAAAAACAGAAGGGGGGGGTGTCTTTCACTTCCTGCTGGAGTTACAGCGATAGAACAAAGACATTTCAGTGATAAATATGCCAATTAAACTGTGCCAGTGATGGTATATTATAATAAAATTTTGTTAAATATAAATATGAATCAGTCTCTGTGCAGGTCAGGGTGTTGTGTGTCCACTGTCCAGTGTGATCATACTGTGCTGATTGTGAGCTTCTCAATAAGCTATTACCTCTAGTGCATTACATTTTATCACGTACAAAATTTGTTTAAACTCTAGCTACTTTACCATGCCACCATTGGTATCTTCAGTGCATCTCACCTCCTGAGGAAAAACTGTACCTTCACATGCTGGTGTTTCTGCTGACCAGTTTCCAGTCTTGAGGCAGGTGAGGTTGTTCTCTCCTCTCAGTTTGTATCCTTCCTCACAGCTCACATCACACGATGAACGGAACGAGAACTTTCCCAGTGGATCAGTACAGTTCATGGTACCCTTCTGAGGCCTCACAACAGGATCACAGGTCACAGCTGGAACAGGAATCATTATAGAGTGTGTGGTGTGAGGTGTGGCACAGATTGTGGTGTAACATATACAGCTTACTGTAATGATGTAAGCTTGATGTAATTGGAACTAATGATGTTAGAGGAACAACTGAACTTACTTAATTCACATTGTAGACCTAATTTTACACCTATATTCTGGTGCTATATTCAGAATTTTGCAGCAGCTACATTGTCACTACAATAACCTTGCTGTAAAGATTTTATTGTAATTTAAAAAATAAACTAATTTTATTTTTATTTTAATATTTTGACTACTATAACACATTTCTTTGGAATTTTTGGTGATGAATGAACTGAATGTAGACAAATCTGATTCTACTGACCCACATGTAACTTGTAGTAAGGGATTGTTGAGTCAAGAAATGAATTGTAGGGATATGGTTTTAAATGCTGGAATGACGGCAGCACCTGGAATTCTGAGCCTACATAGAAAAATTAAGTTGCTGTAAACTGCAATGCTGTACTTTGTACCTTTGCAAGTGGGGGTCTTGGGTGTCCACTGTCCAGTGTGATCACACTGAGTTTTATTGGATCCTATGAGTTGAAAGCCCTCATCACAGTTAAACACACAGGTGGACTTGTAGCTGTTGGTGGAGAGGGGATGAGTGCAGTTCATTTTCCCGTCACTGAAGTGAGCAGATAGAGGAGAACACTGTACCGCTGTGGATCCACACACACATACAGTCTATTAATACAAGTCAAGGCAGTGAGGTATGCTTTAATATTCTATTAAAATCTTACCGGGAAAATCTTTGTTATAGTCGTAACTGGACATTAATCTGTGACATCTGAATCTTAAACAGAGCCCAATTCTAACGGTCAATTCAATGTTAGTGTACCTTGACACACTGGAAGACTGTGGCTCCAGTTCCCCTGTGAGCTACAGTGGGTGTAGTTTGAACCCATCAACAGAAAGCCGACGTCACACTCAAACCCACAAACGGAGCCATAAGCGAATTTTCCCAACGAGTCCGTACAATGCATGGAGCCATGAGGAACAGCATTGAGAGCGCTGCACCTTACAACTTCAATATAAGCACAAAAAGATACTAAAATGCTAACACACATCCTGCTGTTAAATCTAACTTTAAGCAGTAATACATCTTAACTGTAATCATGGACTACATGTATTAACACTGTACCTTCACATGCTGGTGTTTCTGCTGACCAGTTTCCAGTCTTGAGGCAGGTGAGGTTGTTCTCTCCTCTCAGTTTGTATCCTTCCTCACAGCTCATATCACACGATGAACGGAACGAGAACTTTCCCAGTGGATCAGTACAGTTCATGGTACCCTTCTGAGGCCTCACAACAGGATCACAGGTCACAGCTGAACAAAAGCAATGTTAGTTATTAACACACTACATGTGATCAGAATTGCAAAAATCAAAAGCTTTTAACAATCACAAATGATTGTAGAGGAAATAGATGTCGAAATTTTTTAATGTGTAGCTCATATTCAGCTAATATTAAAGGTACGTAAAGACGTAAGTATGGGAAGCATTCAGCTTGTCCAGTGTGTTAGCTGCAGGATGTTTCCTCCGTCATTAGCAGTAATTTTACCTGTGATAAGTGTATTTTTGTTAGCTCTCTGTTGGAGAAGATTGCAGAATTACAGGTGCAAAGGTACCTTTGCATTGTCTTGACTTGTATTAATAGACTGTATGTGTGTGTGGATCCACAGCGGTACAGTGTTCTCCTCTATCTGCTCACTTCAGTGACGGGAAAATGAACTGCACTCATCCCCTCTCCACCAACAGCTACAAGTCCACCTGTGTGTTTAACTGTGATGAGGGCTTTCAACTCATAGGATCCAATAAAACTCAGTGTGATCACACTGGACAGTGGACACCCAAGACCCCCACTTGCAAAGGTACAAATACAGCTTGTCATGGCCTGATAATAAATGATTCTGTGAAATAACTTTATCCTGACCAGCTGAAGGAATGTCAGTCTTTTATTTCTGAAACACATTGAGTACAATTTGGAAATCAGAAACCAGCAGTGGCGGACCGTCAGGGACAGTAAGGCCGTCTCTGCTGGCCTAAACAGCAGTGATCTGAATCTCTGACTTGCATTTTAATATATTTAATATATTTTTCCACGAATGTGTATTAAATTATTCCCAATAGTTTATTCTCTACATTTCATAGCTTTTCTCTCAGTTGCGCTGCTTCCAGTAGTGTATATTTATGACAAGAATATTTATCCAATCATATTTCAGCCAGTGGCTGACATCATGTGTTACCCGACCTTAAGGCCTTCAGAATCAATAGTGCATTTTCCCGTCACTGAAGTGAGCAGATAGAGGAGAACACTGTACCGCTGTGGATCCACACACACATACAGTCTATTAATACAAGTCAAGGCAGTGAGGTATGCTTTAATATTCTATTAAAATCTTACCGGGAAAATCTTTGTTATAGTCGTAACTGGACATTAATCTGTGACATCTGAATCTTAAACAGAGCCCAATTCTAACGGTCAATTCAATGTTAGTGTACCTTGACACACTGGAAGACTGTGGCTCCAGTTCCCCTGTGAGCTACAGTGGGTGTAGTTTGAACCCATCAACAGAAAGCCGACGTCACACTCAAACCCACAAACGGAGCCATAAGCGAATTTTCCCAACGAGTCCGTACAATGCATGGAGCCATGAGGAACAGCATTGAGAGCGCTGCACCTTACAACTTCAATATAAGCACAAAAAGATACTAAAATGCTAACACACATCCTGCTGTTAAATCTAACTTTAAGCAGTAATACATCTTAACTGTAATCATGGACTACATGTATTAACACTGTACCTTCACATGCTGGTGTTTCTGCTGACCAGTTTCCAGTCTTGAGGCAGGTGAGGTTGTTCTCTCCTCTCAGTTTGTATCCTTCCTCACAGCTCACATCACACGATGAACGGAACGAGAACTTTCCCAGTGGATCAGTACAGTTCATGGTACCCTTCTGAGGCCTCACAACAGGATCACAGGTCACAGCTGAACAAAAGCAATGTTAGTTATTAACACACTACATGTGATCAGAATTGCAAAAATCAAAAGCTTTTAACAATCACAAATGATTGTAGAGGAAATAGATGTCGAAATTTTTTAATGTGTAGCTCATATTCAGCTAATATTAAAGGTACGTAAAGATGTAAGTATGGGAAGCATTCAGCTTGTCCAGTGTGTTAGCTGCAGGATGTTTCCTCCGTCATTAGCAGTAATTTTACCTGTGATAAGTGTATTTTTGTTAGCTCTCTGTTGGAGAAGATTGCAGAATTACAGGTGCGCATCCAGACGCTAGAGAGGGTTAGTGATACTAAGAACAGTGTAGTGTCTGTAAGGGAAAGTCTAGATGCATTATGTGGAGTGAGTAGCCCCCCAACTAGGACATTAGAGCCCTCACAGTGGGGTGAATGGGCGATGACTAGGTGGCATAGTCACAAAGCTAATGCTAAGGCTAGCCCATGAGAGTATCACTCCTCTTCAATTCACCTGTCCAAGAGGTTTGCTCTCCTCATTAAAGCACCTGCAGAGAAACCTGAAAGAGCTCTGGTTATATTAGACTCTATCTTAAGGCATGTGAAATTAGCCAGGCCTTTAAGGACTTCAGCAGCACTGGTCATGTGTATACCGGGAGCCAGGGTTCCAGACATTGCAGGTAATAGTGTCTTATGAAAGCATATGTTCTGAAGGTATATTGTCTATATGAATTATCTGTCTATTTTGTCATCTGTTTATTGTGGTTTTATTGCATCCCTACTGTGATTTGGCCAACAAACAATTTAAAAGGGGCATGCTGCTGTGCCCCCAATATCTTACAGTGGACTATTTGCACATTATTTGTGTTATTTGTTTGGGAGTGGAGCATGCATGGTCAGCTCTCAAAGGTGCTGGTGGTGTACATTGTGAGAGGTTCTCTATCAGAAAGCTCCGTCTCCACCTGGCTTTATTTCCAGGTCAGGCACCCGCTCCGTGTGGTTTGGGCACAATTTCTGCATTTTACATAGGTGCACAGAGCATGAAGTAATTATGGCCATGTTACACAATGATTAAAAACTGTTTCACAAAAACAGAAGGGGGGGGTGTCTTTCACTTCCTGCTGGAGTTACAGCGATAGAACAAAGACATTTCAGTGATAAATATGCCAATTAAACTGTGCCAGTGATGGTATATTATAATAAAATTTTGTTAAATATAAATATGAATCAGTCTCTGTGCAGGTCAGGGTGTTGTGTGTCCACTGTCCAGTGTGATCATACTGTGCTGATTGTGAGCTTCTCAATAAGCTATTACCTCTAGTGCATTACATTTTATCACGTACAAAATTTGTTTAAACTCTAGCTACTTTACCATGCCACCATTGGTATCTTCAGTGCATCTCACCTCCTGAGGAAAAACTGTACCTTCACATGCTGGTGTTTCTGCTGACCAGTTTCCAGTCTTGAGGCAGGTGAGGTTGTTCTCTCCTCTCAGTTTGTATCCTTCCTCACAGCTCACATCACACGATGAACGGAACGAGAACTTTCCCAGTGGATCAGTACAGTTCATGGTACCCTTCTGAGGCCTCACAACAGGATCACAGGTCACAGCTGGAACAGGAATCATTATAGAGTGTGTGGTGTGAGGTGTGGCACAGATTGTGGTGTAACAGATACAGCTTACTGTAATGATGTAAGCTTGATGTAATTGGAACTAATGATGTTAGAGGAACAACTGAACTTACTTAATTCACATTGTAGACCTAATTTTACACCTATATTCTGGTGCTATATTCAGAATTTTGCAGCAGCTACATTGTCACTACAATAACCTTGCTGTAAAGATTTTATTGTAATTTAAAAAATAAACTAATTTTATTTTTATTTTAATATTTTGACTACTATAACACATTTCTTTGGAATTTTTGGTGATGAATGAACTGAATGTAGACAAATCTGATTCTACTGACCCACATGTAACTTGTAGTAAGGGATTGTTGAGTCAAGAAATGAATTGTAGGGATATGGTTTTAAATGCTGGAATGACGGCAGCACCTGGAATTCTGAGCCTACATAGAAAAATTAAGTTGCTGTAAACTGCAATGCTGTACTTTGTACCTTTGCAAGTGGGGGTCTTGGGTGTCCACTGTCCAGTGTGATCACACTGAGTTTTATTGGATCCTATGAGTTGAAAGCCCTCATCACAGTTAAACACACAGGTGGACTTGTAGCTGTTGGTGGAGAGGGGATGAGTGCAGTTCATTTTCCCGTCACTGAAGTGAGCAGATAGAGGAGAACACTGTACCGCTGTGGATCCACACACACATACAGTCTATTAATACAAGTCAAGGCAGTGAGGTATGCTTTAATATTCTATTAAAATCTTACCGGGAAAATCTTTGTTATAGTCGTAACTGGACATTAATCTGTGACATCTGAATCTTAAACAGAGCCCAATTCTAACGGTCAATTCAATGTTAGTGTACCTTGACACACTGGAAGACTGTGGCTCCAGTTCCCCTGTGAGCTACAGTGGGTGTAGTTTGAACCCATCAACAGAAAGCCGACGTCACACTCAAACCCACAAACGGAGCCATAAGCGAATTTTCCCAACGAGTCCGTACAATGCATGGAGCCATGAGGAACAGCATTGAGAGCGCTGCACCTTACAACTTCAATATAAGCACAAAAAGATACTAAAATGCTAACACACATCCTGCTGTTAAATCTAACTTTAAGCAGTAATACATCTTAACTGTAATCATGGACTACATGTATTAACACTGTACCTTCACATGCTGGTGTTTCTGCTGACCAGTTTCCAGTCTTGAGGCAGGTGAGGTTGTTCTCTCCTCTCAGTTTGTATCCTTCCTCACAGCTCATATCACACGATGAACGGAACGAGAACTTTCCCAGTGGATCAGTACAGTTCATGGTACCCTTCTGAGGCCTCACAACAGGATCACAGGTCACAGCTGAACAAAAGCAATGTTAGTTATTAACACACTACATGTGATCAGAATTGCAAAAATCAAAAGCTTTTAACAATCACAAATGATTGTAGAGGAAATAGATGTCGAAATTTTTTAATGTGTAGCTCATATTCAGCTAATATTAAAGGTACGTAAAGACGTAAGTATGGGAAGCATTCAGCTTGTCCAGTGTGTTAGCTGCAGGATGTTTCCTCCGTCATTAGCAGTA
This sequence comes from Hemibagrus wyckioides, assembly GCF_019097595.1. NCBI lineage: Eukaryota > Metazoa > Chordata > Actinopteri > Siluriformes > Bagridae > Hemibagrus > Hemibagrus wyckioides. The sequence continues at coordinate 20,505,117 of NC_080734.1, read as the reverse complement.
ATTTTACCTGTGATAAGTGTATTTTTGTTAGCTCTCTGTTGGAGAAGATTGCAGAATTACAGGTGCGCATCCAGACGCTAGAGAGGGTTAGTGATACTAAGAACAGTGTAGTGTCTGTAAGGGAAAGTCTAGATGCATTATGTGGAGTGAGTAGCCCCCCAACTAGGACATTAGAGCCCTCACAGTGGGGTGAATGGGCGATGACTAGGTGGCATAGTCACAAAGCTAATGCTAAGGCTAGCCCATGAGAGTATCACTCCTCTTCAATTCACCTGTCCAAGAGGTTTGCTCTCCTCATTAAAGCACCTGCAGAGAAACCTGAAAGAGCTCTGGTTATATTAGACTCTATCTTAAGGCATGTGAAATTAGCCAGGCCTTTAAGGACTTCAGCAGCACTGGTCATGTGTATACCGGGAGCCAGGGTTCCAGACATTGCAGGTAATAGTGTCTTATGAAAGCATATGTTCTGAAGGTATATTGTCTATATGAATTATCTGTCTATTTTGTCATCTGTTTATTGTGGTTTTATTGCATCCCTACTGTGATTTGGCCAACAAACAATTTAAAAGGGGCATGCTGCTGTGCCCCCAATATCTTACAGTGGACTATTTGCACATTATTTGTGTTATTTGTTTGGGAGTGGAGCATGCATGGTCAGCTCTCAAAGGTGCTGGTGGTGTACATTGTGAGAGGTTCTCTATCAGAAAGCTCCGTCTCCACCTGGCTTTATTTCCAGGTCAGGCACCCGCTCCGTGTGGTTTGGGCACAATTTCTGCATTTTACATAGGTGCACAGAGCATGAAGTAATTATGGCCATGTTACACAATGATTAAAAACTGTTTCACAAAAACAGAAGGGGGGGGGTGTCTTCCTGCTGGAGTTACAGCGATAGAACAAAGACATTTCAGTGATAAATATGCCAATTAAACTGTGCCAGTGATGGTATATTATAATAAAATTTTGTTAAATATAAATATGAATCAGTCTCTGTGCAGGTCAGGGTGTTGTGTGTCCACTGTCCAGTGTGATCATACTGTGCTGATTGTGAGCTTCTCAATAAGCTATTACCTCTAGTGCATTACATTTTATCACGTACAAAATTTGTTTAAACTCTAGCTACTTTACCATGCCACCATTGGTATCTTCAGTGCATCTCACCTCCTGAGGAAAAACTGTACCTTCACATGCTGGTGTTTCTGCTGACCAGTTTCCAGTCTTGAGGCAGGTGAGGTTGTTCTCTCCTCTCAGTTTGTATCCTTCCTCACAGCTCACATCACACGATGAACGGAACGAGAACTTTCCCAGTGGATCAGTACAGTTCATGGTACCCTTCTGAGGCCTCACAACAGGATCACAGGTCACAGCTGGAATAAAACAATGACAGCCTAAAATGTAAATTGGATTAAAAAAATTAAATACTTTAATTAACTAGCTATGATCATAAGATCACGACAGATAACTATATGAGATATTAGTTACTTCTGGTTTCCCCACAGCTCTAGTCCTCCAAGCTAACTTTTAGTATTAAATGCAGTGAGAAAGTTAACTAAAGACTATAGACTAAGTTAACAAAGACTATTAGCTAGGTGAGGTCAGTGGGGTTCCCCAGTAACCTAGTGAAAACTCTGACTGAAGACATCTGAAAATACATAATTATTTATTTTTTGACACATATCCTAAATAAAAGTCCTAAATATTCTCGTAATAAATACTTTCACATATTTTGAGGCAACATTGTGAATGACCTTGATATAAAATAAATATTAGTTTTTCTATGTAGGCATGCATGCTATCTTTGGTCATATATTTTTAGTAAAACCGAACATTTCAGTTCATGCAAGTTCATGAAATGAAAGCATTGTCATGTTGTGCAATGTCTTGTTTCACAAAAATAGGAAGGGAGGAGCTTTAACTTCCTCCTGGAGTCACTGCAATAATGCAAAGACATTTATAGAAATAAGCATGTCATTATGTGTGAACCAGAGAAGCTCTTTTGCTTTTTTTAAGAATTTTTTTAAAAGAATTTTTATGAAAATAAAGAATCCATGGATGCTTTAACATGCAAACAGATACATACTGATCTGAATAAGTACCTGTGCAGGTAGGGGTGGTGTGTGTCCACTGTCCAGTTTGATCACACAGGGTTGTGTTTGACCCTCTCAGCTCAAAGCCCTCTTCACAGCTGAACACACACGTAGAGGTGTAGCTGTTTGTACGCAGAGGATGACTGCATGTCATATTCCAACCACTGGTTCTAGTGGTAATTGGAGGACATTCAACAACTATAAATATCAGAAGAAGAAACAAGTTATGAATCACCTATGCAGTGAAGATGTTATACATAGAGATAACAGAAGGACAAACACAGTAGATCATTCCCTGGCACAGGAGAATCACTATCCCATTTCCCTGATGACAAGTGATGTAGTTGTTGTGAACCCTTTTATTATTTAGCCACAAACACAGTGGAAGTGGCAGAAAGAACTGAAATGAAAGTCTCCATAAACATTACACAAAAGTGTGCAGCTTAAAACTATGATTTTCAACCATACCACACTCTACAGCTGCAGAGAGAGAAAGAGACTACAGCATGCAGAACACATACTTCAACACAATCTTGAGGTTTGGAATATTTACAGTACCTTCTTCACAACGGGGTCCCGTGAACCCTGCATTGCACTTGCATGTGTAGTTTCCAATGTTCTCCACACACTCGCCATGCTCACTACATGACCACTCAAAACATGATGCTGCACACAAACACATAACCAAAATATGCTAATAAAAAATCGCTCAAATCAGTAGTGTTTTATTATCTTGTGTGTAAGTAATACAAAAAACGCTTCTGTATTTGGTCAAATCTAATTACCACAAATAAGTACTGTATCACTCATTATATCTTTTCCTTTTACAAAGCTAGTCCTTCACTGGTCATTTAAGTTTAATATCCCATGAGTTTGATCAAATGAAAATGAAGCACTCAAAATTGCTATTAACAACAAAGTAGGATTTCAGGATGTTACAGGTCTTTGAGTACTTTAAGAGCAGCACCAATAAGACAAATCTAAAATTATAAATTCTACCTGTGAAACAAAGCGCTGCTTTCTTTTTGCTGCATCTGTCATCATTCCACATGCCCGAATCCTTGGACCTTTTGATGTAGATCTCCACGCAGTCCTCATTGGTTCCCTGGTCATTTGGTTCTCCTTCAGCCCAGCTGGCTGCCTTGGGTGCCAGGGGCTTCATGGTTCCCACCCACGTCCACTGGCCAGCCAATTTTCTAAGGCCAATCCAGTAGTACGAGCTACGGAAGGGCAACTTCTGGTCCAGGTGCCTGACCTCATCCTTGTTCTGGATGGCCACAATGTCAGTGTGATGCTGCCTGCACCACTGGCGAGCTATTTCCCACTCCATGCTGTTTGTGCTGTAATGGTATGTCCAGGCCTGGACTCCTAAATGGCATGTTGTCAAATTATTAATGAGAAAATTTAATTTACTTACTGATTCAGTAAAGTCTGAATGAACTTTAATAGCATTGCCTTGAGTTTAATTGCTTTCCAAATTTTGAGGCAGAATATAAATATATTTTATAATCTGAAAATATAGATTTTAGATTTTTAGATGACCATTAAGAATTGAAACAAATGGCTTATTGTTGATAGTAAAAACATACCATTATTCACCATGATCATAAGCACTGTCCATCCAAAATACAACCCTATATGCTTCCCCAAGAACATCTAATGGACAAAAGACAAGTTGAAAGAAGTCAAATTGTTAAATTTACTAGGCATAATTGTGTGTCTTTCTGTCACTACTATTAGAAGCTGTCAGTAATAAAGCTTACCTTCTCAGCATCTCCACAGTGAGACTCTTCTCAATCTTCTCAGGTTACAACAGTATATCTGCTTGATTGGGGTTGTACTTGCTGTGCCAACCTGAATTACGCCTATTAGGAAATGATGTAACTCGTGGTGTGAGCTTGGTGCAACCAACCAACCGTCTTAATTATAATGGAAATAAAAATTAAAAAAAAAATCTGCCACTGGCAAAAAGAATGTAAAGTCAAAAATGTACCAGGATGAATGTGATTAGGAGAACAATATTTATTTGGCTGAGGAAAAGCAAGACACAAGTCAGACAGCTGAGATGGGAACTTTCCCAAGTCTTTCACTTTAGACTTTTTCACACACTGCATTACAAAACAGTTGTGATGTTTGGAAGTCGGGTCAAACTTTCAGGTTTAATGGTAAGCCTTGTGTTTATTTTAATGTGATGAGATCTATGGCACACAGACAGCTCAGCAAGCTATTAACATACAGCAGGATTTAAATGTGACATTGAAAAGAGAACCAACTTCATCTGCTGAATCAAGTCAGGAAACATCTATTTTGAGTTAAACCTCTTTCCCTGCAGTGCTGAAGCGTTAGGGACTTTTTTCGGCAAACAAGGAAATGTGAAATGTTTCAGTAGGCTCTTGCTACATAAGAGATATGAAATGCATTTCACGCTAAGATATAGCTGTAAATAATTAGAGCAGTATCTTATATGAGGCTGTATACATGTGTTGTTTTATCTGGGTTCTGTGTTAAAATAGCTGAAGTCTTATCATTTCTGCTTTCCTTCATATTTTTTCAGTTCTTCTTTCCCATTGTTCATGCACAGTTTAGTGCAAATGTAAATTAAAAAAATGTAAATGTAAATTAAAAATACACACACACTATTGATGAACCATGTAATTGATGTGTTGAGCTGGTGGATTTGCGGAATGTCTTGGGTTACAGCAACATGGTATTTGTTTCTTGGGTATCTTGCATTGTGCTTATCTCCTTTATTGAGACACTTGCAGTTATTTTGCTTATCATTCTTTTATTTTTTTTTTTATTATAAATTGAATCTTTTCCATTGCATGTGACTCTCTCTCTTTCAAAAACTACTGGGACAATAGCCTCCCAGACCACCAGAGGGGGTGCTAGCAGGTATATTGCTATACCCTGTGGACTGTCATGTGGTGATGGAGTCCTGTCACCTGGGTCCAGTTTGCTCCTGTGTTGCCTTAGTTATACCTGCCCTCTTTGTCAAGTCATTGTTTGTTGTTGCGTTTGGTTCCTTGAATTTGTGTTAAGTTTTTATCGGTTGTGTCTTTGATTTCAGTGACATTTTCAGGTATTTGTGTTTTGTTTATTTCATGTTATGTTAGTTATATCGTGCAGTTTATGCTATTTTTAGTTAATAAACATGACATCATTCATGTTCTGTGCTATTTTTACTTTCTATGCTTGTTTACTAGTATTTTTTAATTTACTTTCACTCTCTCTGTATTTCTTTGCTCAGACACAGAGGGGTGTTCCTTGTTATTGTAGTTTATAGACACTTTTGTGGTACTGCAAGCCTTGCTTTTTTCTGATAGAGCTGGTTGCCTGTCATTTTGAATGTTTAAGTCTAAAATAAAGGTTCACACTCAGGAGCCGCCATAACCCTGAGCCCACTGATTTTCTGTCTTGGAATTGGAATCTAATCCTGATTGTGGTTCTCCACAGTGGTGGTTTTGACTGCAGCCCTATTTAATGGTCTGTAATGTATTTATTTGTAAGCAAGCTAAATTTGATTCATATGTGCAAATGCAGTACCACTATATATGTATACGACCACAAAAAGGAACATTTAAAACTGGACTCCAGATGTTTGTACAAAGCCTGTGTTTTTTAGATTAAATCCATAGGAGCGTTATCTGATCACATGTTTCAACAGTGAGATTAGACATGAGGAAAATCACTTAAAGCAGTTAACACGCTAAAATCATACATTTCCCTGCATATAAATATAGACTTACAAATAGTGCAGAATCATAAATATTAAATATTACAATATTTACCTTCTTTGTGATTAAATATTTAAACCTTTGTTTATTTCCAATTAAAATAAATCCCAGATTTTCAGTGTACTTTCAGAATTTTGGACGCATTTTTCAATACATTTTGGGGTGTACATAACTGATAACTGTTTGCTGTTGCTTTTGTTAATATTGCCCAGGTTCCTCAGTTCCACACTAATATATCATCAACAGTGGCTGAATTTGTTAACAATTGTTAACATGAGAGAAAGAGACAGATGCAGGCGTGAGGGGGTGGGGGTGGTTGGGGTGGTGGGTGTTTGACTGTTCATGCATTTTCTTGCTCTGTTTTCATTTAACCAAAGCATTTTCCTTGATTTCCAGAAAGTTCTTCAGCTAAATGCTGCTTACATTTGGGCATGTTGAAGTGGCTGGTACAGACAGACACATTAATTTAATTCAAATTAATTTAAGTCAAACAAACAGTTATATTGCCATCTGAATTGTCACACTGATCTCAGTGGGTCCTCCGGTGGTGCATCACCTCCATCATATACTGGATTCATCACCTTCTCTTGATCACTGATGATGTAGAAGAAAATCAGATCAGTTCTACTGCCTTACATTACAGACTGCAGAGGTAGTTTACTTTGAAAGCAGTGTCCTTCTGTCTGTGAGTTACTACTCATTTACTACTGTTACTACTTAATAGCTTATGACTTGTTAAACTTTTTCAACTGGGCCGGGATGGCCAGTGGAATTTGATGGATGCTGAACATGTTTGGATTTTAAAAAACTACTTTTAAGAAAAGTTCTCATTTCAAAATTCAAGCAGAATCTGGATCAAAGAAGCCTAAAGATCTTTTACAAAGACCTTTCATTCATAATATAACGCATAATAGATATGTTGAGTAGTGAACAAACACAGCTGTATTGTGGCCAAAGACTGGGGTGGGGGGTGGGGGGTTACTGTTACAGTTACTGTTCTTCTGCTTTAAAATAAGCTGGGAAATGTAAAGCATGTGAATACAAGCAGCCTTAGTGCCCTGATTAAGGTCCTGATCTCTTATGTGGAAGCACTATGATTAGGAGATTTGTCTCTTTTGCTCACTTCATCGACATGTGACTAAACATGCATGCTTTACATGTGTATTTTATGTAAAGTACAAAGTCAATAGAATTATGATGCAGTCATTAAACAATATCTGGCTTGAATGTTAAGAGCAGTAATATGTTCAGGAACCTGAAAAGTGGGTCATACATATGAGTGTAGAGAACACATCAACCACCAAGAGGGAGCAAAACTGCAAGTTATTCAGAAGGTTAGCAAACTTCATTCAGATATCAGACATATTGTACTGGCAGGTTGATAAAGGAGTACTTGGACTGGATCATTTAAAACAACTATTGCAGTGTGAAGGTCGACCTCTTTACAACACACTATCCAAGACGAGGTACAGATGATAGGCTGGCATACACTAGTAAAACAAATTTGTTGTAGAATTTAGTGCCTCCAACTGACTATGGGAGGCTGGTCCCAACCAGTGTTGTGGATATCTCCATTCTGGATGGTGTGCTTGTTACTACAAACACTTGGCTTACTACAAACACTTACACACACCAAGAAATTGTGGGTTTAGTCCCTGGGAACTTGCCCAGCATACTGTCATGCTCACAATGAATTTTCTGAGTCAGCTAGAGGTGTCTTCAGATTGTTTGCCATGAGAATGCATGAACTAGTCAAAACTGTGAACATGGAATATTACTGACCTCCCAGCGGTTGGGAATGGCCATGACGCTAAGTATTTGATTGCTGATCATAAACATCACCAGATGAGTTGGTGTATGATCAGTCAGACCAAGCATTCATGCCTAAGGAATTAGAGAGCCACCAAAATAACAAACCTATAAAGAAACATGGAGCTCTCTGTCTATCTGCATGACATTTTATAGGCTGAATTTTGCTTCATTACACTTTTTTTAAGTGTTGTAAATTGAGTGAGTCTTCTCCTCAGTCAAGAATAGTATCATCATCATGAATGATCCCCATAGTCAAATAAAAAATGTTATCAGCACTATTCATATGCTCTGTCTATTATAGTCTTGAGAATGCACTATGATATGATGTCTCCACTAGTTCCAAAGGAAACTGGTGATCTGGAAGGTAAGGACATAAACTGGAAGGCTCTTTATGTAATTGTGAGTCTAGAACTACTGTAAGTAGAAGTCTGCCAGGACACAGACAAGAACGTCTAGATGACAAAATGAAAACTTATGTTATTCATAATTAGCCAAAAAAAAAAGTAGCACCTGGGAATACTCCATTTGTTCAGAAGTTCCTTGCATCCTTCCACTTTGTTGAACCATACTGACATAGACTATATGGCAAAAAGTATGTGACCAACACACATGTCTACATGGGTTTTGGTGCCCCTTTCGATTAAATTAAATTCAATTGATTTGTATAGTGCTTTTAACAATGGACATTGTCTCAAAGCAGCTATACAGAATACAGCTTTTTCTCTTATAAACCCTTATAACTCCATTCTTCTGGGAAGGTGTTTCACTTGAATACAGAGATTCACAAATTCACCCACAAGAGCATTAGCTCAGGCACTGATGAGAAGATCTGGCATTCACCTGGCATTCCTATTCATCCCAAAATTATTCAGCGTGGTTGAAGTCAAAACCCACATATAGGTATGATGGTCAGATGTCCACATACTTTTGGTCATATAGCATACAAAACCTTCCATTTTCATCTAAAGCAGATCGATCTAATTCATAACAGAATGGTTCAGAATTTAAAAAAGCACTGATGAAATAAACTTCATATCTTACTTTTGTTTCACTGACTTTTTCCCTATTAAAAAAAATAAAGAGAAAAATAAGATAAAATTAGAACAAGTATAATAAATTATATTTCAGATTCTTAAAGATTCCTGTTGAATTTCAGGAGAGAATAAAATACTCACTCTTTCTGCAGTAGGAACAGCAGAACATACAGCAGCAGATGGTAGAAAGCACTGCACATCCTGACGAAGCCATAAACATGTGTTTGTAACCTGAGAAGACAAAAAGTTCACATCTCTTTTTTTCTCCTATTCCAATCAAGCTCTGTACATTATGTGCATGTACAGTGTGTGTACAATTTAAGAGCTTCAGGTAAAGTTCACATCACAGATGTGATGTGATGAGATCAGAATGGGGTAAAAGTCTGATCTCTGTGACTTTTACTGTGCCATGGGTGTTTGTACCAGAAATTGCAGATCTCCTGTGAATTTCACACACACCAGTCTCTAGACTGTGTAGGTTCCAGTTCATCCCAAAGGTGGGGTGGTGGTAGCTCAAGTGGTTAAGGCTCTGGGTTGCCAAGCTGCACCATTGGGCCTTTGAACCCTCCAGGGGCACTGACCCTGTGCTCTGACCCCAAACCTCCAAGGATGGGATATGCAAAGAAAGAATTTGACTGTGCAGTAATGTATATGTGACAAATAAAGGCTACTTATACTTATTATTCCATGGTGGTGGTTAGGTCAGGGCTCTGTGCAGGACACTTTTCCACACCAACTTTAATACATCATGTCTGTACAGGGATGCTTACTTTGTGCATAATGAAATATTAATATTATAGCATACACGGGCACTCTAGACACTTCTGTGCTTCTAACTTTCTGGTAACAGAAGGCTCCCAGATGGATGTGATGGTCAAGTGTTCTCATTCCTTTGACCACATAATGTATTAAAGTTCAACAGGTTTACCACAACTTTACTGTACATTCCCTTATGAGCCTTGTTTATCACACCCTGCCATCATGCCTCTTCCCTCTGCAATGATTATAAGTCTTTGCTCCTTGGTTTCTTATTTTATAATAATTTCCAGCTTCACCACACTGATTACTGGAACATTTTCAGGTATCTCACCAGTATCTTTCAATTCAATTAAATTTTATTTGTATAGCGCCTTTTACAATGGACATTGTCTCAAAGCAGCTTTACAAAATAAATATATCTCTGCATCTAGATCTTCAATTTCCTCCTCAGTCTATGTTACATAAGCCTATAGCTATAAAATGTCTTGATTATCACGTGTTTTTGAGTTTTCCAAATCTAAATCCTCATGGGGTGATACAGTAGCACTCTGTGCGGGTAGTCTTGTCATGAATGCCAATAAATAAATCCTCATTTAATTTAATCAGCTAATTACTAAGCATTTCAACAGCCAGGTCAACAGCCGAAGTCAGGTGACTTTGTACAAATTTGTGGAAGGAGCAATGCTGAATGAGAAAGTCTGTACAACAGAGTTTATTAAATTTGATCCTGAAGAGCCATCACACTCACAGATTCAAATATTCTTTACTCACAACTTTATCAAGCTGAGCATGAGCTGATTCACATGTAACTTATAGCCAAACAAGACACCCTTATTTATTTATTTTGAACAGTAATATTATTTCTATAAATGTGTGATTACAGGAGAATTCTCACTTGCACACAGAGGTTGGAATCGGCTCCATGAGCCATCAGGCCTGCAGGTATATTCACGTGCTCCGATCAGCAGGTAAGCAGAGGGGCACTGTACTCTGCAGATAGTGTTGTTGCCTCCATAACAGCTCATACTTCCACCATCAGGCACAGTGAGAGGTTTACACCACATGCCTACAGCAACAAACTCCATTTATTATTTGAAGATAAGGTAAATTTATTCAACAAAAAAATAAACTCACACATACCTATCAACTTTCAATTTGAAAATAACTCAACAAATTTTCTCAACAAATTAACATCTGAATAAGTACCTGTGCAGGTAGGGGTGGTGTGTGTCCACTGTCCAGTGTGATCACACACAGTTGTGTTTGACCCTCTCAGCTCAAAGCCCTCTTCACAGCTGAACACACACGTAGAGGTGTAGCTGTTTGATTTCAGGGGATGACTGCAGTTTATTCGAGCATCACTGAGTACAGTGGCAATTGGAGGGCATTGAACAACTGGAAGATAGATAGATAGATAGATAGATAGATAGATAGATAGATAGATAGATAGATAGATAGATAGATAGATAGATATTTTAAATAATGGTATAATATGTAAACTGAATAGAAGTTATTAGTAAAGGCTGGGATGATCTACATTACCGTCCATACACGTGGGTCCAGTGAACCCAGGATTACACTTGCAGGTGTAGTTGCTGATCTCTTCCACACACTCAGCAATCTTGCTGCATGATTTCTCAAAACATGATGCTACACACAAACAGACAAAAGAAAACTTTTTGTTTGAGAAGATGGCTGAATATATCTTAAAACTGATAGAGTTAGTAATTTGAGGACCTTTTCAGCAGGAGCGAAATGATAAGGCAGATCTGTGGGGATCATGGAAGTTACATATGCATTTAATTTACCCCTTCTAAAATCCAAAGGGGAGTTCTGATCCATCTGCCACCAAAATGATACTAAGGTGATTTCCACTGATGGTTAGAATGAGGAAAAAGTGCACAGTTTCAGTTAGAAGTAGTACAGACATCCTGGATTGGAGTAGTACAGACACACCCTGGACTGGAGCAGTACAGACACACCCTGGACTGGAGTAGTACAGACACATCCTGGACTGGAGTAGTACAGACACACCCTCGACTGGAGCAATACAGACACACCCTGGACTGGAGCAGTACAGACACACCCTGGACTGGAGTAGTACAGACACACCCTGGACTGGAGCAGTACAGACACACCCTGGACTGGAGTAGTACAGACACACCCTGGACTGGAGCAGTACAGACACACCCTGGACTGGAGTAGTACAGACACATCCTGGACTGGAGTAGTACAGACACACCCTGGACTGGAGCAATACAGACACACCCTGGACTGGAGCAGTACAGACACACCCTGGACTGGAGTAGTACAGACACACCCTGGAGTGAAATAGCACAGACACCCTGGACTGGAGTAGTACAGACATCCTGGACTGGAGTAGTACAGACATCCTGGACTGGAATAGTACAGACACCCTGGACTGGAGCAGTACAGACACACCCTGGACTGGAGTAGTACAGAAACCCTGGACTGGAGTAGTACAGACACAACCTGGAGTGAAATAGCATAGACACCCTGGACTGGAGAAGTAGAGACACACCCTGGACTGGAGTAGTACAGACACACCCTGGACTGGAGTAGTACAGACACACCCTGGACTGGAGTAGTACAGACATCCTGGAGTGAAATAGCACAGACACCCTGGACTGGAGTAGTACAGACATCCTGGACTGGAGTAGTACAGACACCCTGGACTGGAGTAGTACAGACATCCTGGACTGGAGTAGTACAGACACACCCTGGACTGGAGTAGTACCGACACCCTGTACTGGAGTAGTACAGACATCCTGGACTGGAGTAGTACAGACACACCCTGGACTGGAGTAGTACAGACACACCCTGGACTGGAGCAGTACAGACACACCCTGGAGTGAAATAGCACAGACACACTGATCTGGCGTAGTACAGACACCCTGGACTGGAGTAGTACAGACATACCCTGGACTGGAGTAGTACAGACACCCTGGACTGGAGTAGTACAGACATCCTGGACTAGAGTAGTACAGACACACCCTGGACTGGAGTAGTACAGACACCCTGGACTGGAGTAGTACAGACACCCTGGACTGGAGTAGTACAGACATCCTGGACTGGAGTAGTACAGACACACCCTGGACTGGAGTAGTACAGACACACCCTGGACTGGAGTAGTACAGACACCCTGGACTGGAGCAGTACAGACACACCCTGGACTGGAGCAGTACAGACACACCCTGGACTGGAGTAGTACAGACACACCCTGGACTGGAGTAGTACAGACACCCTGGACTGGAGTAGTACAGACACCCTGGACTGGAGTAGTACAGACACACCCTGGACTGGAGCAGTACAGACACACCCTGGACTGGAGTAGTACAGACACCCTGGACTGGAGCAGTACAGACACACCCTGGACTGGAGTAGTACAGACACCCTGGACTGGAGCAGTACAGACACACCCTGGACTGGAGCAGTACAGACACACCCTGGACTGGAGCAGTACAGACACACCCTGGAGTGAAATAGCACAGACACACTGATTTGGAGTAGTACAGACACCCTGGACTGGAGTAGTACAGACATCCTAGACTGGAGTAGTACAGACACACCCTGGACTGGAGCAGTACAGACACCCTGGACTGGAGTAGTACAGACATCCTGGACTGGAGTAGTACAGACACACCCTGGACTGGAGTAGTACAGACACACCCTGGACTGGAGTAGTACAGACACACCCAGGACTGGAGTAGTACAGACACACCCTGGACTGGAGTAGTACAGACACCCTGGACTGGAGCAGTACAGACACACCCTGGACTGGAGTAGTACAGACACACCCTGGACTGGAGCAGTACAGACACACCCTGGAGTGAAATAGCACAGACACACTGATCTGGAGTAGTACAGACACCCTGGACTGGAGTAGTACAGACATCCTGGACTGGAGTAGTACAGACACCCTGGACTGGAGCAGTACAGACACCCTGGACTGGAGTAGTACAGACATCCTGGACTGGAGTAGTACAGACACACCCTGGACTGGAGTAGTACAGACACACCCTGGAGTGGAGCAGTACAGACACACCCTGGAGTGAAATAGCACAGACACCCTGGACTGGGGTAGTACAGACATCCTGGACTGGAGTAGTACAGACACACCCTGGACTGGAGTAGTACAGACATCCTGGACTGGAGAAGTATAGACACCCTGGACTGGAGTAGTACAGACACCCTGGACTGGAGTAGTACAGACACCCTGGACTGGAGTAGTACAGACACCCTGGAGTGAAATAGCACAGACACCCTGGACTGGAGTAGTACAGACATCCTGGACTGGAGCAGTACAGACACACCCTGGACTGGAGCAGTACAGACACACCCTGGACTGGAGCAGTACAGACATCCTGGACTAGAGTAGTACAGACACACCCTGGACTGGAGTAGTACAGACACACCCTGGACTGGAGTAGTACAGACACACCCTGGACTGGAGTAGTACAGAAAGACCCTGGACTGGAGTAGTACAGACACCCTGGACTGGAGTAGTACAGACATCCTGGACTAGAGTAGTACAGACACACCCTGGACTGGAGCAGTACAGACACACCCTGGACTGGAGCAGTACAGACACACCCTGGACTGGAGTAGTACAGACACACCCTGGACTGGAGTAGTACAGACATCCTGGACTAGAGTAGTACAGACACACCCTGGACTGGAGTAGTACAGACACACCCTGGAGTGGAGTAGTACAGACACACCCTGGACTGGAGTAGTACAGACATCCTGGACTGGAGTAGTACAGACATCCTGGACTAGAGTAGTACAGACACACCCTGGACTGGAGTAGTACAGACACACCCTGGACTGGAGTAGTACAGACATCCTGGACTAGAGTAGTACAGACATCCTGGACTAGAGTAGTACAGACACACCCTGGACTGGAGTAGTACAGACATCCTGGACTGGAGTAGTACAGACACCCTGGACTGGAGTAGTACAGACACACCCTGGACTGGAGCAGTACAGACACACCCTGGACTGGAGCAGTACAGACACACCCTGGACTGGAGTAGTACAGACATCCTGGACTAGAGTAGTACAGACACACCCTGAACTGGAGCAGTACAGACACACCCTGGACTGGAGTAGTACAGACATCCTGGACTAGAGTAGTACAGACACACCCTGGACTGGAGTAGTACAGACACACCCTGGACTGGAGTAGTACAGACACACCCTGGACTGGAGTAGTACAGACACACCCTGGACTGGAGTAGTACAGACATCCTGGACTAGAGTAGTACAGACACACCCTGGACTGGAGTAGTACAGACACACCCTCGACTGGAGTAGTACAGACACACCCTGGACTGGAGCAGTACAGACACACCCTGGACTGGAGCAGTACAGACACACCCTGGACTGGAGCAGTACAGACACACCCTGGACTGGAGCAGTACAGACACACCCTGGACAGGAGCAGTACAGACACACCCTGGACTGGAGCAGTACAGACACACCCTGGACTGGAGCAGTACAGACACACCCTGGACTGGAGTAGTACAGACACACCCTGGACTGGAGTAGTACAGACACACCCTGGACTGGAGCAGTACAGACACACCCTGGACTGGAGCAGTACAGACACACCCTGGACTGGAGCAGTACAGACATCCTGGACTAGAGTAGTACAGACACACCCTGGACTGGAGTAGTACAGACATCCTGGACTGGAGTAGTACAGACACACCCTGGACTGGAGTAGTACAGACACCCTGGACTGGAGTAGGACAGACACACCCTGGACTGGAGTAGTACAGACACACCCTGGACTGGAGCAGTACAGACACACCCTGGACTGGAGTAGTACAGACACCCTGGACTGGAGTAGTACAGACACCCTGGACTGGAGTAGTACAGACACACCCTCGACTGGAGCAGTACAGACACACCCTTGACTGGAGCAGTACAGACACACCCTGGACTGGAGCAGTACAGACATCCTGGACTAGAGTAGTACAGACACACCCTGGACTGGAGTAGTACAGACATCCTGGACTGGAGTAGTACAGACACACCCTGGACTGGAGTAGTACAGACACACCCTGGACTGGAGTAGTACAGACACACCCTGGACTGGAGTAGTACAGACACCCTGGACTGGAGTAGTACAGACATCCTGGACTAGAGTAGTACAGACACACCCTGGACTGGAGTAGTACAGACACACCCTCGACTGGAGTAGTACAGACACACCCTCGACTGGAGTAGTACAGACATCCTGGACTAGAGTAGTACAGACACACCCTGGACTGGAGTAGTACAGACACACCCTGGACTGGAGTAGTACAGACACACCCTGGACTGGAGTAGTACAGACACACCCTGGACTGGAGTAGTACAGACACACCCTGGACTGGAGTAGTACAGACATCCTGGACTGGAGCAGTACAGACACACCCTGGACTGGAGTAGTACAGACACCCTGGACTGGAGCAGTACAGACACACCCTGGACTGGAGTAGTACAGACACACCCTGGACTGGAGTAGTACAGACACCCTGGACTGGCGTAGTACAGACATCCTGGACTGGAGCAGTACAGACACACCCTGGACTGGAGCAGTACAGACACACCCTGGACTGGAGCAGTACAGACACACCCTCGACTGGAGCAGTACAGACACACCCTGGACTGGAGTAGTACAGACACACCCTGGACTGGAGTAGTACAGACACACCCTGGACTGGAGCAGTACAGACACACCCTGGACTGGAGCAGTACAGACACACCCTGGACTGGAGCAGTACAGACACCCTGGACTGGAGTAGTACAGACACACCCTGGACTGGAGTAGTACAGACACACCCTGGACTGGAGCAGTACAGACACACCCTGGACTGGAGTAGTACAGACACCCTGGACTGGAGTAGTACAGACATCCTGGACTAGAGTAGTACAGACACACCCTGGACCGGAGTAGTACAGACACACCCTCGACTGGAGCAGTACAGACACACCCTGGACTGGAGCAGTACAGACACACCCTGGACTGGAGCAGTACAGACATCCTGGACTAGAGTAGTACAGACACACCCTGGACTGGAGTAGTACAGACACCCTGGAGTGGAGTAGTACAGACACACCCTGGACTGGAGTAATACAGACACACCCTGGACTGGAGTAGTACAGACACCCTGGACTGGAGTAGTACAGACATCCTGGACTAGAGTAGTACAGACACACCCTGGACTGGAGTAGTACAGACACACCCTCGACTGGAGTAGTACAGACACACCCTCGACTGGAGTAGTACAGACATCCTGGACTAGAGTAGTACAGACACACCCTGGACTGGAGTAGTACAGACATCCTGGACTGGAGTAGTACAGACATCCTGGACTAGAGTAGTACAGACACACCCTGGACTGGAGTAGTACAGACACACCCTGGACTGGAGTAGTACAGACATCCTGGACTAGAGTAGTACAGACATCCTGGACTAGAGTAGTACAGACACACCCTGGACTGGAGTAGTACAGACATCCTGGACTGGAGTAGTACAGACATCCTGGACTGGAGTAGTACAGACACACCCTGGACTGGAGTAGTACAGACACACCCTGGACTGGAGTAGTACAGACACACCCTGGACTGGACTAGTACAGACACACCCTGGACTGGAGCAGTACAGACACACCCTGGACTGGAGCAGTACAGACACACCCTGGACTGGAGCAGTACAGACATCCTGGACTAGAGTAGTACAGACACACCCTGGACTGGAGTAGTACAGACACCCTGGACTGGAGTAGTACAGACACACCCTGGACTGGAGTAGTACAGACACACCCTGGACTGGAGCAGTACAGACACACCCTGGACTGGAGTAGTACAGACACCCTGGACTGGAGTAGTACAGACATCCTGGACTAGAGTAGTACAGACACACCCTGGACTGGAGTAGTACAGACACCCTGGACTGGAGTAGTACAGACATCCTGGACTAGAGTAGTACAGACACACCCTGGACCGGAGTAGTACAGACACACCCTCGACTGGAGCAGTACAGACACACCCTGGACTGGAGCAGTACAGACACACCCTGGACTGGAGCAGTACAGACATCCTGGACTAGAGTAGTACAGACACACCCTGGACTGGAGTAGTACAGACACCCTGGACTGGAGTAGTACAGACACACCCTGGACTGGAGTAGTACAGACACACCCTGGACTGGAGTAGTACAGACACACCCTGGACTGGAGTAGTACAGACACACCCTGGACTGGAGTAGTACAGACACACCCTGGACTGGAGTAGTACAGACACACCCTCGACTGGAGTAGTACAGACACACCCTCGACTGGAGTAGTACAGACATCCTGGACTAGAGTAGTACAGACACACCCTGGACTGGAGTAGTACAGACATCCTGGACTGGAGTAGTACAGACATCCTGGACTGGAGTAGTACAGACACACCCTGGACTGGAGTAGTACAGACACACCCTGGACTGGAGTAGTACAGACACACCCTCGACTGGAGTAGTACAGACATCCTGGACTAGAGTAGTACAGACACACCCTGGACTGGAGTAGTACAGACATCCTGGACTGGAGTAGTACAGACACACCCTGTAGTGAAATAGCACAGGCACCCTGGACTGGAGTAGTACAGACACCCTGGACTGGAGTAGTACAGACACCCTGGACTGGAGTAGTACAGACATCCTGAACTGGAGTAGTACAGACACCCTGGACTGGAGTAGTACAGACATCCTGGACTGGAGCAGTACAGACACACCCTGGACTGGAGTAGTACAGACACCCTGGACTGGAGTAGTACAGACATCCTGGACTGGAGCAGTACAGACACACCCTGGACTGGAGTAGTACAGACACCCTGGACTGGAGTAGTACAGACACACCCTGGACTGGAGTAGTACAGACACACCCTGGACTGGAGCAGTACAGACACCCTGGACTGGAGCAGTACAGACACCCTGGACTGGAGCAGTACAGACACACCCTGGACTGGAGTAGTACAGACACACCCTGGACTGGAGCAGTACAGACACACCCTGGACAGGCACACCTCTAAATACAGTCCATGAGGAGTAGATGTTTGGAGTTTGGAGGGTATGTCTCTGTCTGTCTGTAGGTTATGATGTACAGCATCCAGTATCCCAGCCTCTGCACAGACAAGTGTATGCTTCTCTCACTTATGGTAAAGCTTATGGTCATTCCCTTACACACACACCCCTCTCCCTCTCTCTCTCCCCTCATTTCTCTCTCTCTCTCTCTCTCTCTCTCTCTCCCACCAAGCTGCCACTGCTGGGTCCTGAACACCACTCATCTGCTCAGGTGGATAAATTAGATAAATGTAAATTGCTCTGGATTTGTTAAATGGCAGAAATGTAAATGTAATAGCAGTGAGTGATTAGCTGATGTGTGTTAGCAATGATATCTAGGGAAGCTAGATCTGTACCGTGTATATGTAGAGCAACATGCAACAATCCACAAAAGAGAAAGATACTGAATAAACACTATCCAGGTGATAGGAGATATCCAGGTGTTTCAGATATCCCCTGGTGGTCAGTGAAAAATATTATCTCATGGATACATGCATGTCCTTACCTTTATAACACAAGGCATGCTTCTTTTTTACGCACTTTTCATCATTCCACTTGCCATTGTCTGTCCCACTTTTAATGTATATTTCCACACAGTCCTCATCATGCTTTTTGTTATTGGGTTCATTGCCAGCCCAGAATCCACCACCCTCCAGCTTCTGTTCTGTCCCCTGCCAAGTCCAAAAGCCATTCGTCTTTCTGAGTCCAATCCAGTAGTAGACTTTCAGCTGTGGGAGGTTGTCTTTAAGGTAGTTGTTGTGTTTTTCATTTTGAATAACCATCAGTCCATTGGATTGATTCTCACACCAAGCTTTAGCCTCTATCCAAGTCATCGTCTCATTGGAATATGTGTAGCTCCAGCTCCCGACAGGGACTATTAAGTCAAATGAACAAAGTTCAGATAAGATTCTAATGATTGAGTGTTTAAAAAGTGAGGTACACTAAAAAGTGAGGTACACTAACAAGTGAGGTACACTACCAGTCAAAGGTTTGGACAGATATTTTTAATTCTCTTAAAGATGTTTTAGACATTTTGTTTTAGTGCTAATGATAAGTCGTTTATAAAGTAGTATTTACTTCAAATTAAACTCCAAAACAGTTTAATTTAGAAATTAGAGAATTCGTGCTGAGTTAGGAAAGAGTCAGGAAAGAAAAAATATCCTGAAGCTCTCATGAAGCTGGTTGAAACACTGAAGTCTGTAAAAAAAGAAGCTTCATCTGTAATTCTGTGAAGAATTTAAAATGTAAAACAGTTTGATTTAACACTTTTTACAGACTGCATAATGTGTGTTATAGAAGTAATGTAAATTATTCTAAAATATAGGAAAGGAGCAGAAGTAAGAGAATCCTCAGCAGGTGAGTCCACACATTTTTGGGGTGATGTAAGAACGAGAAACTGAATTTACCAGATGACTTACCAGATGTTAGACTGAAGTACAGCAAAAGTTGTGTTTGTGCATAAAGACTCACGGTGAACATCAGGCCTCCAGCCTAAAGATCAGAACTGTTCAGTAAATCGAGGTGTTTGTAGAAGACACTTGTAATACTTGTTGTTTGGCATTAGACTAAAAGAATAATATAGAAGCACAAAATGTAAAAATCCATACCATGATAAACTCTCCTGCTACCGGAGTCACTCCCAGTAGTCTCGAGTTTATTCCAGCTGTTTGCTCCAGCAGAAGTCCTTCTACCTGCAGACTGCGTCTCTCTCTGACTGCAGGCAGCTTTCAGTGAGTCTTTCTTATGTAGGCTGGCAACTAATGTTAAATGGCAGGATACGCTTTTGTACATGATCACAGTGTAGTCATTATGACCCCATGACCTGGGGGTATCTGTCCTGTCTTTATATTTTATTCGAAAAGTAACCCTGCTGCCCAGTGTAAAGAAGAAATGATGCTGTTCTTTCATTGCTAATATAAATATATTTCATAAAATTCC
Organism: Hemibagrus wyckioides; assembly: GCF_019097595.1. Taxonomy (NCBI): domain Eukaryota; kingdom Metazoa; phylum Chordata; class Actinopteri; order Siluriformes; family Bagridae; genus Hemibagrus; species Hemibagrus wyckioides. The sequence goes on along the minus strand of NC_080734.1, from coordinate 20,484,635 downwards.
AGCTTCACAGAAGTACATCAATTCAGAATATAGCCTTCATGTGCTTCATGTAAAATAGGGATAAAATAGTTTAATAATTTAATTTAATAATTTATTCTTATTTCTAGTTATTTAGTTATTTTTTAATTATTTTATTTTTATTTTCATTTTTCCCCTCCCCTTTCTCTGTTTCTCTTCTTTTGTAAAGCTGCTTTGAGAAAATGTTCATTGTAAAAGGCGCTATACAAAATAAATTGAATTGAATTGAATGTGCATGTGACAGTGGCAAGGAAAAACTCCTTAGATGACATGGGGAAGAAACCTTGAAAGGGACCAGACTCAAAAAGGAACCCATCCTCATCTGGGTGAGGGAGATAAAGAGAGAAACACAGATTATTGGGGATGCTTATTGGCACATGTGGTTAAGTACAATATAGCTTCTGTGCAAAGTGCATGAAGGCGACTCTGGAAAGACTCTGGCTATGACAGTATTACTAATAGAAGATTTGGATTCTCTTTTGAGAGATTAAAGGAATCATGCTCACCATAGCAAGAAACCACATTCAATTATCCAGGTAACTACCCAAGGACAGTTTAAAATCTGCACTTCCATCTTAGCATGAGAAATTGTATTGTAACAGCTTGAGACCTTTTTAATTTCTCCAAAAGGATCGATCTGCTTTAAATACATAATGTATATGTCACAGTACATAACGTGATGTATAGAAGTCTTTGTTTTGCATTGGAAACATTCTCACAGCCAGCAACACTGCCCCTGGCCCCGAAAAAATAATTCACCAGCAACATGGATGCAGTATACAGGGGTCACAACCTCTCTCTCAACCTCAGCCACAGTTGCCGGAAAAGGCAAGTCAGACTGGCCTGGTCATCAAAACACACTGAATCAATGTGTTTATACAGTGTTTGGCTCAATGACATACACAAGAGGAAATGGGACAATAAAGTCACTCACACTCTGCGTTTCACTGTGTAAAAAATCCAGATTGTGATCCTTTGCACCACCTTTTAGTTTCCCTTTTTTCTTTTTTTCTTTTTTTGCCACGTCCATGTTGCAGGTAAAAACAGTTTGAAATGCATTTTGTACATCCGGGTGCTTAATAGCCTTGTCATTGTGTCTTTCAGTAGGTTTCTCAAAATTGTGTTGTACTGTGTTAGAATAATAAACACACACTTTCATGGGGTTAGGGCTAGTGGGAAAGTGGACAGGGCACATAAGGGACAGGTACATGTCTTGGATTTAAACCTGTTCTCTATGTTCACTATAGCATTACTTTATACCCAGAGAAACCTTTTTTTCCAATTTCAATTTCAATGATATTTTTAAAAAATATATATTTCAACAAATTTTCTCTCTTTTTTAAAAAAAGAAACACATTTATTATGCTCATTAACATTTATTCACAATTTCTCAGTTCACATTTTAATAGGATGATCTACATTAGCAATAACCACAACACCCTCTGTAAATATATTCACAAATATAAATAATAAAACGGTCAAAATAAATACAGTAAATAACATGTAGCTCTTTGTAAAATTCGTAAGAAGCACAAAGAGCATAGAATAATATGCTCAATAATTTACATAATAAACACTTCCATTAGAAAGTAGACAGTATCATTAATAACTAATAATGACCAGTAACGTCCTTTCTACAGAGGACTGAAGATCAACCTCAGTTCAGTTAACTGGCTCTCCTTTTTAGAGTCATGGCTAGTCCCAGCTTGCACTTAGCGCACAGTGTTAGGTTAAGAACATAATCTTAAGAACATAATCGTAATAATCTGCGTTCTCTATCACTCTCACTACTTCAGCTTGAAGATGAGAATCACTGCTGCTAAGGACGACCCTGCGTGGCTAGTGCAGAGATTAGCGTAGAGACTGCTGTCAGACGGCTGTGGATGGTACCACACACACACACACACACACACACACACACACACACAGATATCCTAAAGATGGCTGTGGATGGTGTCACCTGATCATTCTAAAGAATGTGCCTTATGAAAATGGTTTATATCTCATTCATGATTCATTCTTAAGTAGATATTCTCACGCTGATATTGTAGAAGTAAAGCTCAAACACTGCTCTTTTTTCAAGTATAACTCATTCAATATTTGTATACTTGAGATTTATGCATCTAAATCTAAATCCATAATCGGATTCACTTGCAGCTGCTCTGTGACAATGTAAAGTGAATTGAACCAGGAGTGCATTCATTCACTCTATAGTGGAAACTGCTGTGTCCACAGTGCAGGATCAACAGAGACCTGTGTGAAGAAATGAAAAAGAATGATTGTATTGAATTTTTCATTATTATTTTTAATTGATTTTGAAACAGATTTTGTAACAGAATCCAATTTTAGATTGTGACAAGCACAGTTAGTTCTCTGGGTCTTATTATTGTTACAGAAAAAAGATTATAAACTCACCTAGATATAGTTAGTAGTCATTTTTTGTCTAGATGAGACTGTCAGTGCTGGATTTGTATACCTGGGGTGGCACTTCAATGTCTGAGTTACTGAAAAAAAAATACACATAAGACAAGTCAGCCTCACAACCTAACCAGATGAAGATAAATATCGTGTAAATATTGTGTAAAACATTGTGTAAAACATTGTAGAATCAAATCTTACCTGAGGTCAAACTTCTTAGCTGTAATTAAACACAGAAAAAAATATATAAGCAGTAGTTTATGATAATAAAACCTAATAAAATTGATTTCATATTAATGTAAAAAGCTTTGATGTAAATATAAGAATGTAGGGAAAGATTTAAAAAATCCTTTATATATATATATATATATATATATATATATATATATATATATATGTAGAAATTAATCCTTTCTTTTATTTACCTTTCAATTTTCGGAGTCTCTTAATTATCCAGAAAACAAGAGCAAGGCTGGAAAATGCAGTAGTGCCTCCTAAACCCATGGTCAGGCCAGATACCCATGATAAGGTGGACGCAGGATGAGCTGGTGGAAATGAAGATAGTAAAAAGAATAGACGGAAGTGAAGATTAGCATGGGCTTCCTGGTCTCAGCAAACTGTTGTGTTTTAGACCGTTTATTTTACTTTTACTTCAGCTAGACTGTATATGTTTATATTTCTCTCAGTGAGAGGTTCAGCCTGATTTTTACCTTGGCACTTAGGCACTTCTTCAGTCCAGTTGCCATTAAGGCTGCAGAACACCATCTGGTGACCATGAAGCTGATAGCCATCAAGACAGCTAAAGGAACAGGAAGTGTTGAAGAGAGGCTCCGAAGAACAGTTGATGAGGCCATTGTTTGGCGTCTGGAGGTGAGGGCATCTCACTTCTGTGTAGAAGAAAGATAAGAAAAAACATTTCAACATGCACGCCCTGAACTGTTGAATATGTTCAATGTACTGTGCATACATGTAAAAAATAAATATACTTCGTATGAACATATACATTGGTATTTTAAATATTTAGATTGTCTAGATTATGGTGACTAGCGTCAGTCCTGTAGGTTGTATCTAAAAAAAGATACCCAATCCAACTGCATTTCATTAATAGGCTATTAGCGCCGGACCTCTGAAGATAAATTAATGGTCTTTGGGTTAGGTATCATACCTGTGCAGCTGGGGATGTTCGTACTCCATTCTCCGGTCTCTGTACACTTGATGCTTGATGCTCCCTCCAGGTTGAAGCCCTCACTACAAGTGAAGCTGCAGATAGAGCCTTTACTGAGAGTCTGGTCTGTACAGGACACACTGCCTTTCTGTGGAGTCTGGAGCACGGGGCACTGAACAGCTGCAGATTAAACACAAGCAGGAGTTGGTTTACTCCACTGTGTTTTAACTAATGTGAACATAAATGAACACTGAAAATGCAAAGAAAAGATCTATGTCCTGTTTCTGACCTCTACAGGACGGTGTCTCCTGGTTCCACTGAGCAGTTTTGGTGCATATGAGCTCTGATGCTCCCAGAAGTCGAAACCCGACATTACAGCTGAATGTGCACCTGCTCCCATAACTATCACCACTGCAGCTCATTCCCCCATCCACTGGCTCCTCAAGAGCTGGACAGCGGACTGCTGTGAGGGACATATAGAATGGTCAAGCCAACATTCACTTATTAAAGACACTCTTGTCAGAAACAGCAGTGCATTCTGTGTAAGCAATTTATTCAGCATCAAATCAAGTACCTGTGCAGCTGGGGATGTTTGTACTCCATTCTCCGGTCTCTGTACACTTGATGCTTGATGCTCCCTCCAGGTTGAAGCCCTCACTACAAGTGAAGCTGCAGATAGAGCCTTTACTGAGAGTCTGGTCTGTACAGGACACACTGCCTTTCTGTGGAGTCTGGAGCACGGGGCACTGAACAGCTGCAGATTAAACACAAGCAGGAGTTGGTTTACTCCACTGTGTTTTAACTAATGTGAACATAAATAAACACTGAAAATGCAAAGAAAAGATCTCTGTCCTGTTTCTGACCTCTACAGGACGGTGTCTCCTGGTTCCACTGAGCAGTTTTGGTGCATATGAGCTCTGATGCTCCCAGCAGTCGAAACCCGACATTACAGCTGAATGTGCACCTGCTCCCATAACTATCACCACTGCAGCTCATTCCCCCATCCACTGGCTCCTCAAGAGCTGGACAGCGGACTGCTGTGAGGGACATATAGAATGGTCAAGCCAACATTCACTTATTAAAGACACTTTAGCCAGAAACAGCAGTGAATTCTGTTTATTCAGCACAAAGTTACTGCATTAAACTCTTTAGCAAAAGAAGTTTTATTGTTTCTGCAGTGGGATTTACTGACATTGTTTACTTCTAGCCTCTTCTTACCTTCACAGTTGGGCTGTGAATCATTCCACTGTCCAGAGACGTCACACATCAGCAAGCTGTAGCTGGAACCTGTTAGTGTATACCCTTCTTCACAGCTAAACCTACAGGATGACTGATAGCTGAAGGTTTCTATCGGATGACTGCACTCTATGGTTCCATGAAGTGGCATATTTAGACTGGAGCACTGGACTACTACAAAAACAAGGATAAAAAACAATACAGGTGAGCACAAATTGTTTAATCTAAATACAAATGTTTAAACAGGTGTGGTATCAGAGCTACTTACGCTCACAGGTAGGGGGTTTGTTGGACCATGCTCGAGTACCGCCACATTGTGTTGTAATCGCTCCAACTAAATTGTAGCCTTCATCACAGGAATACTCGCATTTGGATTTGTATGAGAAATCTCCATTAGGATGGTGGCACTGAACGCTGCCATGTTCAGGATCAGAGATTTCCTTTGCTTCACATTTCACAACTGAAAATCAGGTTTCAAGCTTAGTAAATTCTCATTATTATATCTCATATCAACATAAAACATGACAGGATGACATTTAGGATGATAAGACCTTTACTAAAGTACAGTTTCTACATGGTGGTAGATGCTCAGTAATCACAGTACTCACACTACATACTGATATTACTTAGATATCTGGTTTATGGTAAGCCATGTAAGTCTAATTGCTAATTGTCTGTATCACTTTAAACAGATAAATGAAACACCATAAGTAAGAACAATAACACATTTATTTTGTTACTTACTGTGTTCACACTTGTCTCCATAAAAACCTTCAAAACAGTTACACCTGTGGCTGTTGATGGTCTCAACACACTCCCCTTGAAAACTACAGGAGTCTTCCTTACAGGATGCTGAAGGAGAGAGAAAAATATTTGCCCCTTTTACACAAAACCTAGACAGAATCATTTTCTTGTTATGTACATATGCCAAAAATCCATGCTAAGTACAAGTAAATTATTAGCAATCAATCATTTTAATTCTCTCATATTCAGTTGAAGTACACCACGTTCTGAACAATAAATCAGACCAGTATTTTGACCTATAACAAGATGTTTTTTTCATTAATGGGTTTTTTTCAGTGATCACATACCAGTGTAACATAGTGCAGTCTTTTCCTTTCGGCAGGACTCATCATTCCACTTGCCGTTGTCCTCTCCTCTCTTTATGTAGATCTCCACACAGTCCTCGTTGTTGCGTCCGTTATTCGGCTCCCCTGTGGCCCAGTTCTCAGCCTCTGCTGTCAGCTGCTTCTTGGTTCCGACCCAGGTCCAGGTATTGTTGATTTTGCGAATACCGATCCAGTAGTATCCTGTCTTCCTGGGGAGCTCGTTATTGAGGTATTCAATTTCACCATGGTTTTGAATTGCCACCATGTCTGTGTAGTGCTCCTGACACCAATCACGGGCTCTTGTCCAGGTCATGGTAGAGTCTGAGAAATTGTACGACCAGCCATCAACTCCTGGCTGCTGATACAGCACTGTGTTAGGAAGCAAAGACATTTATTGCACACCCTTGATTTATAAGCTGCTACTCTAATACATGTGGTGGTAATGTTCTTTTAAGGAATGAATAAATTTCTTACTTGACAGGAGAAGGATGAAAAATATAGAGATTGTGGACATATGAGTTTTGCAGAAATCCTGTAAAATTGAATAAAGACTTTAATGAGATTGCCTGGTTCTATTGGCAGGTAATTTTGCTCATTTAAGCATTTATTCCTAGAAATATTCAACATTATCTGCCAACAGAATATGCAAATCTAAGGCTTGCAATGGCTGACATTATTTACATAATTTAATAGCAGGTTGAATAATATTATAATAAATATTAAATATTTGCGCTCACTTTTAAGATAATTTAATAACTTTTGCATTGTATTGTCATTTAAACAGTCACTTACAAGAACACATAGAAAACATTTACAATTTAAAGATCATTATATCAGTGATGAAAAAGATCCCTTGCACTTACCATTGTAATTCTCTGGGTGCAATCCTTTGAGGTAAAGTCGCAATATCAGGATAGGATGAATGTCTTGATCAGACAGTTATGGGGTTATGAGTTCAGAGCTGCTGCGAGGGGCATTTATTTAGGTGACCACCTCTATAACGCCCACCTAGACCACGTCCCGGAATCTTGAGACAACATGGAAATACCCTTCTTCTCACTTTCCATATTTCCCCAATGCACTTGGACAGGAAGCATGCCAGGAAGTTTGCTTTTCCCTTTCTATGGAAATAAAGTCAAAAGGGCATCATCACACTATTTTCTGTCTAGGGAAATTCCTGCGTGAAAAACAATGGATTCTTGTAAAAGCAGTGTATTCCCCTCTGAAAGTGTTAGAGGCCTATTATTTTCTTTCATTTTAATACTCTGAAGACAACAGAGTTCGAGATCAAAAGATGAACAAGATGATAGATCACAATTTCAGATTTCATTTCCTGATTTAAATGGAGATGTTTGAACCCACTTTTCCAAGTGAACACTTGCAACCTTGCTTTACCTTCACATTACACTGACCAGGTGTGAGTCTGAACTTACAACTCTAGCTTAACTTACAGGAGGATGGATGGATGGATGGATGGATGGATAGATGGATAGATAGATAGACAGACAGACAGATAGACAGACAGACAGACAGACAGACAGATAGATAGATAGATAGATAGATAGATAGATAGATAGATAGATAGATAGATAGATAGATAGATAGATAGATAGATAGATAGATATCTTTAGATCTATAGATAGTCTTTATTGTCCTTGCACAGAGTACAACAAAATTAAGTGTCTTATGGTGTAAAACAAGTGAATAAAGAAAAAAATTAAGAATGAAAATAAAAAAGGAGTACAAATATTGAACAACCAGATCAGACTGTTCAACTGAGATATAAAGAAATAGCAGCTAGTCATTGCACTTAACAATAATTGTTATAATATTGTTCAAATAAAATTGTTAAAAAGTATTGTAAAAAAAAATTGTTAAAATTAAAAATATATGAAATACGTTGTCACCCATGATGCAGAATGCTAGTTCATGCTTTTGTTGATGTCACAGGTTGGATTAGTGTCCTAACTAGAACCAGAAGATTTGAACAGGTCACTCCCATCTTATCGTCACTGCATCGGCTCCCATTTCACATTGATTATAAAACACTATTACCAAGGGTGTAACTTTGGTTTGCAAAGTGGGGGTGGGGGGGCACAAAATGGGGGAAAATGTTTTTTATTTTAATCCCATTACCTGCATTTGTATACATTTAGGGGGTATGGTGATACAAAATGCAGAAAATAATGAAGTTGATTATAAAGATAAATTCTGTCAAAAAGAATAGTAGGCTACTAAACTGTCTATATAAAAAATATACTTTCTTTATTGTTTAATAGGGCCGATCACCAAGACCTGAGAGAATCATTTATAAAGTCAAAAATGTTCACCATTAATGTTTTGTGTGTGAATAAATTTTAAATAATGTGAGACACAATGTCCACTGTTACACAAACTTTTATTTTAAACTGACCGCTGTTCCTGAAAATGTAAAATAAATGACTTGTACAGGATGTCTGTCAGAGACACACCCACCAAACCACAGGGGTTTAGAATAGAATCAACAATCAATCAAGTGTGTGTGTGTGTGTGTGTGTGTTACAGAACTATTGTGTAATTTCAGGTGCAGATAGACAGCAGCAACATTCATATGGAATTATATGAATGTTGATCATTACTTTAATAATTGTCTTTCATGCATAAACAGCCACCATCAGTTAATGAACAAATTAAAATATTTATATTCTTGCTGCTAAATTTCTGTGCAGCACAAATACCTAAATTAGTGTAAAATAAAAAAATGTTATGCCTCCAACACTGTATTATAGCAGGGTAGGAATAATGATCTGTAATCGTTACTTCTGTAATAAAAAAGGATGGGAAAATTGATAATACAATAGATACACTAATATTTGGTACACAGGATGCAAGATTCTCACACAATCTCACAAACATAACAAAAAAAATATAAAAATATATAAAGAACATTTTTCATTGTCCTCCATCTGTCCATTCAATCCCATCTGTCCATGTGTCCTAACTCTCCACCTCATCTGTCCTCTGATATGAAAGCCACTGAGTTATGATCATACTGAGTCTAACATTAAACTAACATCCAGAGTCTGCTGGTCCCACAGAGCTTTTGCTGTTGCTGCTTCTGGCATTTCATCTCTGTCTGTGCCTCAACTGCCATACCTGTCTCTCTCTCTCTCTCTCTCTCTCTCTCCCTTTAAAGCTACACATGCTACACATGCCCTGAGCTCCCAGTGTTCTAAATTCCCAGTGTGACCGCTTCTTCTTTCCGGACCTGCCTGTCCATCCTGATGCCCTACTTCTGGGTTCTGTGTTGTTCACTGCAGCTGGAGATGGCTCCATGTGTACAGCTTGGACACCGATGGGATGGATAGAAGCACTTGGAGACTATGGTGCCAGCTTTGAACTGTTGTTGTGGTGGACTTCATCCACCATTCAATTAGTGTTAAATCTCTTAAGAACTCACAAATTATGCTGACCTATAAGTTGCTCAAAAGCTCTTGGTTGCACACCTCCACTTGGCTTTATCCAGACAGAACATTATATATAATCACACTGTCTGGTTTCACCCATGAGGATGGGTTCCCTTTTAAGGTTGGTTCCTCTCAAGGTTTCTTCCTCCCCTTAGGGATAAATCTTTTATTTTATCAAATGCAACTTTCATTCTATATTTCTATTCTTTCTGTGAAGCTGCTTTGAGACAATGTCCACTGTTAAAAGCGCTATACAAATAAAATAAAATTTAATTGAATTATTCATCTTACAGTTCATTCTTATTGGCAACTGATGTTTGCTTATTATTTGCATTAAATAAAAAAAAAACACAGTAGAATATTTTAAGTGTTCAGACTTCACATCAGACCCCTGATGTTTCAGATTTAACAAATGTCATAAATTATATTAGATGCTTTATTCTGCTCCCTTTGTGTTTTCTTTCTGCTGCTTTCCTTTGACACTTTTACTGTCATTTCTATTTTACACACATTGCTCAGTTTTTGGTTTTGTTGATCTTCAAATATTTCTGGTTAAGCATTCTGTCCTGCAAACACTGATAGCTCACTTATATCTAATGTTATTCCTCAGAAGCAGTGTTTAATAATGATAAGCCTCTGGAAATGATTCAACATTATAATAAAACTATGACTCAAAAATGTTGTAGTCTTTAGTCGCTGATAGTGGCCTGTCAAGCTATAAATAATTGTAATGTATTCATTACAGAAGACCAGGATATGAAGCATTGATCACTGAACATATTTTCTCTGTTTCTGTGCATGTGTTTCTTACCACTTGCTCTAACGTAGAACACTGAAGAGCATAAATACTAATAGCCTAGCATTATTAAAAATACCACTTTGCTACCTTCGGTGTCTCAGGGTGTAGGTCCCTGACCGTACAGCATATACATAAATACTATAAGCAACTCTGCTGGGAAAAAAGCAGGATGTGAGTAAGGGTAAGAGCATTCCTGGAATTACATACACAGACCCAGTTATGAAGAAACCAACACACCAAGCAGACTTGGAGTTGACTCCTCTAAAACAAACACAAAGTCACAGATATGCCTTAATTGTGTGAGCTTTTTTTAGGAGGGTGCAAAGTCACCTCAGTGAAAGATGTTTGACCCGCATCACCGGTCTTCTCACTAGAGGAAGACCTTTTCCCACTCACATCTTTGTTTCTATCTGACCAAGAGTTCAGCAAGTTTGACTCACACACACTTCCTCTTATTGAGAACACATATCCAGTTAAATGTGCAGCAAGCCAGACGGGCTAATTTAAGTATTTCTACAACTGTTGATCTTATAGAAATTTAACACACAGACGTTTACTCAGAATGGTGCAACAAATAAAAAAACACCCAGTGAAATGACACCCAGAAGTTCTGCAGAGAGAATCATGTAGATGACAGAAAGGAGAACAGAGAATGACCAGGTCAGTCTGAGACGACAGTCTAAGATCCCGTCATGGCTACAATTCACCATCATCTAAATGACTGCATAACTGTGTTTTTCATTAGTCTTCCCTGTCACCGGATCTGAATCTGCTGCTGTCACCTTACCACCCTCGCAAGTCGCTCAGGTTTGCTGACTGATGTGGTTGGACGCTTTATGTCCCGGGAAGCCTTCATGTCCGTCACCTTCTGGCTCTCCCTTTTAGTTATGCTGTCATAGCTAGTCTTGCCGGAGTCCCTGCCTGCACTTTACACATAATCTACATTGTCTTTAAACTTCACATGATCAGAATCATACTTAATATCTTTCTCTCTCTGTCTTTCTCTGTTGAGCTATCCACCCCACTCCTGAGCTCCCACTGTTTGCCAGTTTCCAGTGTGACCACTGCCTCTACCCCTGGTCGGAGTCTTGTCGCTTGGTGGTGCCCACTGATGCTGTGGATGGTTCTGTGTGGACAGCCTGTGGCCCAGGAGACAGCCATGGACAGAGCCACTTGGGGATTTTCACACTGTCACAGATCTGCCATTACATCTCTCAGCATGTAACAGCAAAGAATTAGTGTCTATAATGACCTCAGAAACTACACTGTCCTAATAGTTCCTCATGGGCCATTGATTGCTGTTATAGAAAGGACATTAATCAGTTACAGTTACATTATTTACTGTTTAAGTCACCCAAATGAGGATGAGGTTCCCTTCTGAGCCTGGTTCTTCCTCAGATCATCTCAGGGTGTATTTCCTTGCCATTGTCACCTCAGGCTTCTCATTAGGGATAAAATAGTTTAATAATTTAATTTAATAAATTTTTCTCCCTCTCTCTTTTCTCTGTTTCTCTTCTTTTGTAAAGCTGCTTTGAGACAATGTCCATTGTGAAATGTGCTATACAAATAAATTCAACTGAAATTGAAAAAATTTAATTGTTGAATTGAAAAAATGAACACTGAAGCCATGGTTTAAATTCACATTTTGAAGCATCACACTTATAAACAGCATATAAAACATTTAAGTGGGCAAGATTGTGTGTTGTGTGCTTAGAAAACTGAAAGACAATATTTGCAGATGGATGTGGATTTCACCTACAGGTCAAGCCAGTAACATCTTCAAGTGCACATGCAGCCAAAAACTCAAAAAGGTGCAAGTTAATACAGCTAAAGGTTTTACTTTTTTCTACTATGGACAGTTTAGGTTTTATTACGGTTGATTTAAATGACTATAATTTTTTGCAGGAAATTTAAATAGATATACTATTAATAACAGGTATGGTAAGACAGAGCCAGAGTGTCAGGCACCACTAAGATTCCAGAGTGGAAAAAGGTGGAAGTGGGAAAGTCCTCAGTGGAAAGTTTGGAGAGGAAACTGACGAAAGCAGAGACGCTAATCAGAGACTGAATTTCCTGACATAAACATAGCTCCAGTTTTTATATAGATTAAAATTAGCCTTTGTTAATCATCAAAAATGTACTGAAAAATGTAAGATGGTTTCAGTCAGGAACTTTTACATGAAAAATAAAAGGCAGTGTATAATTAAAAAACAAAAAGGAAAAAAGTTTCTGCTAAATATTATACATTTGTCATAATTTTAAATTAGATATGATTATCTGATTGCTTCTTTGATTTATATGACTTCTTAATAGATTGCTAGATGACAGAAAATGTTGCTTTTAAGACTATATTTGGTATAGTTTGGTTTCAGTATTTTAGTATCAGAACTGCAGAAGTAAAACCACCACTTTAGCTGAAATTTAGCTGAAAGGCATATGAGGTAAAGGTGTAGACATTTTCTTGTACAAAATAAAATTTCTTACATTTCCTCTTTTATATGCTACATACACTCTGTGTCTCTTAAAAACTTTGGAAGACTTTGCTTTCTGAATCTTGTGTCTTTGAGTTTCATTCAGCAAACCTCTCTCAGCCCTGGTCCTGAGGTGACAGCAGAGGAGAGAACCAGCCTTGATCTTAACACGAGGACTAACCTCAATACAACACAAGCTTAATGAACAGAAGAATTAACAGACGAATTAGTCTGCAAATGAAACCCTTCATAACACAAAATACAAGAAAAGGATTGAATGTAAATATTCAGTGTCATGCTCCCTGTGAATATCAGTCTGTTTATATGCAGACAATATCATCATTTTTCTTTATCTGATCTAAATATTGCCTTCAAAATCTTCTGTTTTTTATATATATATATATATATATATATATATATATATATATATATTATAGGTTTTATAACAACAGCAAAAAAGAACATGCCAAAAAAAGTAAATGACATTAAATGCCTAAATAAAATACAAAAGAAAAAGTCAAATCACAAACAGGGGAGCCGAGAAAGTAACCTCTCTGGTTTGTGACCCATCTCAAACTGCTTACCTTTAATTTTGAGTAGCATATTAATTCTTCTTCTTCTTTTGGCTTTTCCGAATCATCTCTCTCCACCCATCACTCCCAAAGAGAACCTCAACATCTTCAGCTCTGCTACCTCCAGCTCTGACTCCTGTCTCTTCCTCAGTGACACTGCCTCTAAACCATACAGCATAGCTGGTCTTACCACTGACTGAGAATTGACTGAGATTTAGATTTAGCCTATAGGCCTGCTCCCTAATTGGAAGCAGGGCTTCAATTACCCCGCAATACTGCCTTAAAGGTCTCCCATAGAATAGAGTCAGACACGTCAACTTTATCATTCAAGAAACTGCTTGATGTGAGATGAAATGTACGTCTGAAATTGTTCATTGACACAGACAGTTTAAACCCCATAGTAAGCGAGCTGTGGTCAGAAATTATGATATTATTATACTTAGTCTGAGTTACATTTTGGGATAAGTTAAGAGTCAGCAAGAAAATAGCTGATTCTAGTGTATGATTTGTGTACAAATGAAAAAAGGAGTAATCTCTATTGGATGGGTGTTGCAATCTCCAAATGTTTACTAAATTCAAAGACTTTTATAAATGGTTTATGGTACTAGCTGAGCACTAAATATGAGGAACATGTGTAGAGGAGCGGTCCAAATAAGCATCAAGATAACAGTTAAAACCGCCACCAATTATTAAGTTAGTAGAACTGTGGTCTGGAAGCAAGTCAAAAACCTTTCATAATAAAGTCAGGATCGTCAAAATTTGGACCTTATATATTCACACATCATAGGAAACTAATATGACCTGACACTATAATGTATCTTCCAGAAGGATCAGACAAACTAAATGGGATAGATTTTTGAAAGAAAGTGGCAACGCCACTAGCTTTTGAGGAAAAAGAGGACTGATATACTTGTGATATCCAGTTAGATCTAAGGTGTCTGTCGTTTTAATATGAGTCTCTTGCAAGAATATATCAGCAGAAAGGGACTTAAGATGTGCAAATACCTTACCTCTCTTAATCTGGTGTCCCATACCCCTAACGTTCCATGTAACAAGTGTGACATGATTCCCCCCAACAGAACTATGTGCATCAACCTTTATCATAGATGTTGAATACTAGCTTTAATAGATTACAGAAGGCAACCAAAAAAAAATACCTGTAATATAATTTAAATAAATTGCAAAACATAAGTACATTTTAATACGATCATTTAGACTAAATGCGGGGACAAACGGTATAAAGTAATTTAAGAAGATAGCTCGATATTCAGTAAGTTCCGCCTCCTCTTCATTTTCATTGGTTCACTGAACAGTCAATCAAAATACTTCTTCGCCTTAAGAGTCGTGAGCCTGAAATAACCCTCAGGTCCACCGCAGACATGGCTGACAGCTTGAGTAAAGTCCCCGAGGTGGAGATCGACTCGGAGGGGAAATTTAAATACATTTTAGTGAGACTAAAGGTTAAAGGTGGAACCGACCACAAAGACATAGTGAGAGGCACAAAGACTGCTGAGTACCACAGTAAGTTCATGAGACGAGGCTGAGCAGGAGCTGCTGTGTAGGGTTGCTGTAACATGAGCGCAGGGTCACGCTTTCCGGAGTCAGAGCTCAGTCCGTGAGTCCAGACCGCGGCTATCATAACGGACACACGTGGGTCCGCGCATACTATTGCTCGGAGCTGCGCGCGCTCACAAAACGTTTCTGACCTCGTGATACACTGCACTTAGGCTATGGCACAGTATCACGAACCAGCCATGTATTTTATCCGAAACGCGACAGGACTCTCAAACTAACGCTCACTTTACTCATTTTCCCCCGCGAGCACTGTGAATGATCATTTAACTTTAACTTCAACTGCAGAACAGGATGTGTACATCCGGTCAGCTGGCCGTCACGTGACGCGCACACTTTAAACTACAACTTTACTAGTTAAACTAGTTAACTATCCTAGCTTGCTAACTAGATTACATTTACTCTTGTAAGTAGTACCGATTAAATAAATATTGGTTATGTCTGAAAATGTAGTGCAGTGAAAATAACGTGTATTGTGTCTCGTAAAATGTTTTTCTTTTGCCTTTTGTCTATCCCAAACGAACCTTCTCTGACCCCGCCGTCCACCACGGACACAAACAAACAAACATCTAAACATTAATAATTGCAGTTACATCCAACCGTCAACAGCTTCTGATATTTTTTTTTGTCGTAATGTAAAAGTGAGATGTTTATGTGATATAATGACAACTGGTACGTGATGAACATGTCTGACCACGCCCCCTTCTCCTCAATTTCACGTGTTGTACTTTTAGTCAGTTAGGGAGCGTTGGGGGAAACGATAGGATGCTGACTTATCACAAGGCTAGTACTAACTCGGGACTTGTAAAATTAGTCCCAAAATATGAAGAACAGTTCACAGCACAGCCCAAATACCCTTTATGCGCTTGTTCTGAGGCTGCTGTGTGCTACCTCAAAAACATGCTTGAGGGCCTCAGGAGCCATTAAATCTGTTAAATTGACATTACTAGTCTAGAGAAAATACTAACTTGTATGAGACACATGCTTTTTGTCCCTAAAGAAAGTGTCATTCTTAAGGCCAGACTGGTGCTATATTGTTTGCTATGTGTTTGTGGAACCAGACCTCAGCTGAGCTTTATAGCAGATGCTGATTTATTATAAACTAAACACAGTAGGCAGTTTAATAATTTAGTGGCTTCAGAAAGTACTGAGACTCCTTCAGTTTTTGCACACTTAGATGTTATCTAAAATAGATTCAAATTATGTCTAAACTAAAACATGTTTTTTGTCATTTTTGCAAATGTATTAAACTGAAATTATGTAAGTACTCAGACCTGCAGGCGCTCTGAATTCAGCTCAGGTGCATCCTGTTTGCTGCAGATGACTATCTAATGGTGATACATGGTGGGGCGGCATCGTGCTAGCACGCTATAGGGTGATACCCAGCAGTGGGGATGTTGAGACTGTTCAGAATCAAGGAAAGGATAAATGTAAGCAAATGCAGCATAAAGTGGCCAGCAAGTGTACACAATATTTACATTTCTGGCATTTGGCAGATGCTCTTATCAGAGCATGCAATGTAACACTATCTAGTAAATATCACCCTGTGTTTTAACTACATTCAAACTTTTTGCCATAATATAGCCATTGAAGCTAACATGGCATTAAAAAAAATCAATTAATCTATCAGAGCATGCTCAGAGTGACAAACAAAAGTCTGTCAGTGATTGTATTAACACTGGTAAAATTGGTCATAGACTTAGTGTACCATCAGCCTAAAAACTGTGTTAGGAGGATTATTTTTCAAAATGCTTACAATACATAAAACAAAGAGTGAAAATAAGCGCTGGTTTAAATGTGTCAGGAAGTGGTAGGTCTTCACCTGTTGTTTGAAGCCAATAAGTAAGCTGTTCAAACATCAGGAGAAGATCATTCCACCACCTTGATGCCAGAACAGGGAAGAGTCTAGGTGTAGACCCTGAGAGATGGTGGGAGCAGTCCAGCAGTGCTAGTGGATCTGAGACAGAGAGAGGTGCAGTGCCAGGAGTAACTTTCAGCAAGCTCCTGTACGTATACTAGTATTTCAATGTCACTGCAATACCATCAAAATAATATCTGATTAGAACTGAAGGAAGGGGAATAGAGGTTACCAGATGGTGTGTATCAAAAGCTGGGATTGTAGGCAGTAATCATATACATACTATACATGTTTATAGGTTTGCTAAAATAATGTCATGAATATAGTAATAGGTTTGGGTGGATGTTGGTTCTAACCTTATAAAGCTTTTGAAAAAAAAAATATATATAAAGACCATATGTGAGTTCTTTTCTCCCATTTTAGATCACATCTTTGAAAAGTTGAGTCCTGCTATGGATGGTCTAGGTCTGGAGTGTACCTGCCTTGGTGGGGGAAAGATAGAGCACGACAGCGACAAGAAGAAACTAAGAGTGTTTGGAGAGTCTACGGTAACGATACAAGACTTCATTATTATCAGCAGTTAAAAAAGGTTTCAGAGTTAAAAAGCCTGAAAATGTGTTCTCATATGTAGTATTAATATGATATATGTATTTTAGGGCTATGGAAAGGCTGATCATGCTGTGACCGTGGAAAAACTGAGAGCTGTCTTCAAAGACTACGAGATCACGATAGAATGAATGAATAAAAGGAAAAAATGGCAGTAAGATTTGTTTGAAATCTATGTACAAATAGCTGTCTTTCAGTATTGACACTGGTACATGTGGTCATTTCTAAAGGAAACATTTTCTCAGCTCATGGCAAATAAATATACTAAAACTACATATTGCACTGGATCTGAGTTCAGCTCTACTCTTCCTTCAGTCCTCTGAGATTTTAACAATGCGAGATGAAGTTTATAAAGGAAGTGAATGTTTGCTGTGTACTGTGAAACACACATCCTGGCTCCATCACAGAATGTGCCTGTCTGCTTCGAGGCAAAAAATAGTACAGATGCAAACAGAGTATTGTAGATTTTTTTCCCTAAAAAATAATTCTTGTTTTTCATTTTTTTTTTCACTTCATTATATAGGGTTGCAGTTTCACAATAAAGGTAGAAAAGGTTCTGACATGATTTATCTTGGTTTCATTTTTATTTACATCACATAAACCTGCCATTTTAACAGGGGTGTGTAGAATTGTTTTATTCACTGCATCATGTTGCTTTTAGGTCACTTCAGTACAAAAATGTTCAAATGATTACACACTTTCACTCTGGACACATCACATAGATTAGAGGAGAACATGTGGCTAGTTACATGAAAGGCCTGCAAGTTCCTTTTCCTTTCTTCTTCTCGTGTGCCAACACTTCTGGGAACAATAAAAAGACTGTGAAGGCGCCAGACATTAGCTTGATCCGATCTTATCAGCTTTATAGCCATGAGTAAACTGCATTGTTTTCCCATAACAAGAGTTTTATTATCATAGTTCATTAAACTGACTTCAAGAAAAAATCACAAATGCATTAATTTGAAAATACTGTTTTAGGTCATGCTGTCACTCAGTTTTTAGTTCATTAGGTTTATTATGGTTTACTGATACGACTTAGAGGAATGTACTGAAATTTATTTTCCTCTAAGTTCTGTGAAAAAAGGCAAATCCAAATATGCTGCATGGTTCTTATCAAATGAAATAAAAAAAGTCTATACTGAATAAAAAATAACTTTAAAGAGCAGTAAAAAAGTAAAATAAAGTAAATCCAACTAATATACCATGTTCTTTGCCATTTCTACAGAATTCCTACTCAGTTACAGCCTCAATGATGTGAAAATGTGGTTTTTTAATCTATTTCTGGTGTACTTTTATATAGAGGGATAAAAAAGATGGTCTATAATTTATTGACAAATTTCTCTGCAACATTTTTTACATGAATGTAAATCTGAAATCTGCTTTTTTTTCTTGAGACACTAATGTAAAAAAAAAGTTGCTAGAAATTTTTGTTCAGTATTTTACATGGAGAGGTCCGGTCTTTGACTCCTCTTCCTCAAATGAGCTTCTTTACTTACAGAAACATTTTACTGACTCTGTTCCCGTAAGTGCATTGATAATCACAGGAAGCTTTTAATGTTCCAGTGGAAGCTACAGGAAGCTTATATTTATGAATCTGTGATTGCTTCCACACCTCACCTACTGGAATTGAAGGGGTTTTCTCTGTTCAACAGGATCTTTATTGCAATCACACAGAAACAGCTTGGTTTTGGCCTTGAAAATGGCCTTGCAAATCTTGTTGCAAATTTATTAAAAATAAAAAATGAAAAAATCACATGTACATAAGTATTCACAGCCTTTGCCCTGGTACTCAAAATTAAGCTCAGGTGCTTCCTGTTTCTACTGATCAAGTTTCTACAACTTGGCCAGAGTCCATCCGTCCATGAATCGATAAATCCTAGGAATTGTCTGTAGATCTCCGAGACAGGATTGTATGGAGGCACAGATCTGGGGAAGAATACAGAAACATTTCTGTAGAATTGAAGGTCCCAGTGAGCACAGTGGCCTTCATCATCTTTAAAGCATATAAAGTAAAAATAAATAAAATAAAAAAATAAAGCATCTTGAATCTTTAATCATCTGTAAATGGAAAAAAGTTTGGAACTACCAGGACTCTCCTTAGAGGAGGCCATCCGGCCAAACCGAGTGATCGGGGGAGAAGGGTCTTAGTCAGGGAGGTGAGCAAGAACCAGATGGTCACTCTGAAAGAGCTTCAGTGTTTCTCTGTGGAGAGAGGAGAACCTTCCAGAAGAACAACCATCTCTGCAGCACTCCACCAATCAGGCCTGTATGGTAGAGTGGACAGACAAGCCACTCCTCAGTAAAAGGCACCTGAAGGACTCACAGACAGAGAGAAATAAAATTCTCTGGTCTGATGAAACAAAGATTGAACTCTTTGGCCTGAATGGCAAGTGTCAGGCACCGGTCATCACGTGGCCAATACCATCCCTACAGTGAAGCATGGTGGTGGCAGCATCACGCTGTGGAGATGTCTTTCAGTGGGAGACTGGTCAAGATGGAGGGAAAGATTAATGCAGAAATGTACAGAGACATTCTTGATGAAAACCTGCTCCAGAGGGCTTTTGACCACAGACAGGGTCAACGGTTCATCTTCCAACAGGACAACAACCTAAGCATACAGCCAGGATAGCAAAGGAGTGGCTACTGGCTGTAATTGGTGCCAAAGGACCTTCAACAAAGTATTGAGCAAAGGCTGTGATAATTATGTAAAAATGATGTACTCGTTTTTTATTTTTGATAAATTTGCAAAGATCTTAAACAAACGTCTTTCATGCTGTCATTATGGGGTATTGTTTGTAGAATTTTAAGGAAAATGGAGTTTAATATACACTATATTGCCAAAAGTATTCGCTCACCCATCCAAATAATCAGAATCAGGTGTTCCAATCACTTCCATGGACACAGGTGTATAAAATCAAGCACATAGGCATGCAGACTGTTTTTACAAACATTTGTGAAAGAATGGGTCGCTCTCAGGAGCTCAGTGAATTCCAGCGTGGAACTGTGATAGGATGCCACCTGTGCAACAAATCCAGTCGTGAAATTTCCTCGCTCCTAAATATTCCACAGTCAACTGTCAGCTGTATTATAAGAAGTATATAGAATTGTATATATAAGTATATAGAAGTGTTTGGGAACGACAGCAACTCAGCCACGAAGTGGTAGGCCACGTAAACTGACGGAGCGGGGTCAGCGGATGCTGAGGCGCATAGTGCGAAGAGGTCGCCAACTTTCTGCAGAGTCAATCGCTACAGACCTCCAAACTTCATGTGGCCTTCAGATTAGCTCAAGAACAGTGCGCAGAGAGCTTCATGGAATGGGTTTCCATGGCCGAGCAGCTGCATCCAAGCCGCACATCACCAAGTGCAATGCAAAGCGTCGGATGCAGTGGTGTAAAGCACGCCGCCACTGGACTCTAGAGCAGTGGAGACGCGTTCTCTGGAGTGACGAATCGCGCTTCTCCATCTGGCAATCTGATGGACGAGTCTGGGTTTGGCGGTTGCCAGGAGAACGGTACTTGTCTGACTGCATTGTGCCAAGTGTAAAGTTTGGTGGAGGGGGGATTATGGTGTGGGGTTGTTTTTCAGGAGCTGGGCTTGGCCCCTTAGTTCCAGTGAAAGGAACTCTGAATGCTTCAGCATACCAAGACATTTTGGACAATTCCATGCTCCCAACTTTGTGGGAACAGTTTGGAGCTGGCCCCTTCCTCTTCCAACATGACTGTGCACCAGTGACCAAAACAAGGTCCATAAAGACATGGATGACAGAGTCTGGTGTGGATGAACTTGACTGGCCTGCACAGAGTCCTGACCTCAACCCCATAGAACACCTTTGGGATGAATTAGAGTGGAGACTGAGAGCCAGGCCTTCTCGTCCAACATCAGTGTGTGACCTCACAAATGCGCTTCTGGAAGAATGGTCAAAAATTCCCATAAACACACTCCTAAACCTTGTGGACAGCCTTCCCAGAAGAGTTGAAGCTGTTATAGCTGCAAAGGGTGGACCGACGTCATATTGAACCCTATGGATTAGGAATGGGATGTCACTTAAGTTCATATGCGAGTCAAGGCAGGTGAGCGAATACTTTTGGCAATATAGTGTATATTGGAATAAGGCTGTAACATAAAAAAATGTGAAATGTGAATGTGAATACTTTCCAGATGTTTAACAGGAGAAAATTATTTATTGATATTTGATCTTACACATAAGGGAAAATGGCCAGGTTTTACTGCTAGCAGGTACAGGCCATGAGCTCCAGATCTATCTTTATAAAAAAAGGGGGTTGTGATTTCAGTGACCGTAGCTAGGGTCTGCTTGTAGATTGGAAGAATCGATCGAATCAGATGATGTTTTTCTAATGTCCAGCTTTCCCACACTCAGTGCCCAGTGTCAAAACCCTGTTCTTGGCTGAAAGGTGTGGGACCTGATGTGGTCTTCTGCTATGCATTCTGGGATGCTTTTTTGCACTTCATTGTTATAAAGAGTGATTTTGTGAGTTCCTGTAGAATTCCTGTCAGTTCAAACCTGGTTCTTTTATGACCTTTCAACAAAAAAAGTGTTCAACCTGCAAAAGTGCTGCTCAGTGCATCTTTTTGTTTGTTTTATGTGACATTCTGTGTAAACTCTGAGGACTGATGTGTATGAAGATCTCCAGCCATTCTGGCAACAATAATCATGCTATGTTTACTCACAGATATCACACTTTTCCCCATTCTGATGTTTAATGTGAACATTAACTGAAGCTCTTGGCCTGGATCTGTATGATTATATGCAGTGATGCTGAAACAGAGTAGTGACATAGCCAGAGACTTCTGTTGTAATCAGAGAATACAGAAGTAACGTCTGCTATTTGGGCAACTGATAACGCTGATTCCAAACACTGAACACTTCTGGCACTGAACCCCCCTCATTTCAGTGCTTCCTAAACACTCACTGGTAGGTTGATGAAATTTCAGCATGTTTTTCTTTACATTTTAACACATGAAATGACCTCTCATGAATCTAGTCAATAGTGGTATTTTATGTAGCCTGCTTTAGTTAATGTTTGTCTTTAGTTAATAGCTAGTCAGATCCTTAGATTCTAATTATAGTTAGATAGCATGAGCAAGGCTTCACTAGCTACCATGCCCTGATATCAGTTGGCTTATATTTACCTCAAAGAAACAAAAAGAAATCATTAATGGGTGATAATATCAACAGCATAAACCTTCATTTAAAGGATTTTTTGCAGGACTATTCAGCTGTATCAGGTTTTTCAGCTGCATATATGCTTATAGGCTTCACAGAAATACCGAAATTGTATTTTGTGAGAAGAGTGCATTATACAACAACAACAACAACAACAATCCAGATAAGCTCTCTTCCACATTTTGCCAAATATGTAAATAATGTGCGTGGGAATTTATACATCTTTGTTTTCAGATGCAGTGTACTGAACAGAAATCATGCCAGTGTCCAAATATGTATGATTCTAACTGTGTACTTTCACTTTTGTAAACTCTACTTCATTAAAATCTTTGGGAAACATTAGATTCACATTTAATCTGTCCTTAAGTGTATCAACCTTAACACAGCACTGCCAGACTGCCACTGGTGGGCCCTTGAGCAAGGTGCCCACGCTGCATCATGGCTGACCCTGTGCTCTGACCCCAAGCCCCAAAGATGGGATATGCGAAGAAAGAATTTCGGTGTGCTGTAACGTATATGTGACAAATAATCACAACTTATACATACTTATAAATAATTATCATGCAGATTTAGAAGAATCTACTAATGTTTATTTCACATATACACTTGTATGTGGCTTTTTATTTAGCGATTTACAAACAGAGAAACAATTATGATAATGTATATATCAACTTAGAAAGTCTCTCTCTCTCTCTGTGTGTGTCTCTCTCTCTCTCTCTCTCTCTGTTTGTGTGTCTCTCTCTCTCTCTCTCCCCATCTCTCTCTTCCTCTCTCTCTGTCTGTCTCTCTCTTCCTCTCTCTCTGTCTGTCTCTCTCTTCCTCTCTCTCTGTCTGTCTCTCTCTTCCTCTCTCTCCGTCTCTCTCTATCTTCCTCTCTCTCTGTCTGTCTGTCTCTCTCTCTCTTCCTCTCTCTCTGTCTGTCTCTCTCTCTTCCTCTCTGTCTGTCTGTCTGTCTGTCTCTCTCTCTCTCTCTGTCTGTCTCTCTCTCTCTCTCTCTCTCTCTCTCTTCCTCTCTCTCTGTCTGTCTGTCTGTCTCTCTCTCTTCCTCTCTCTCTGTCTGTGTCTGTCTGTCTGTCTGTCTGTCTGTCTCTCTCTCTCCGTCTCTCTCTCTCTCTCTCTCTCTCACACACACACACACACACACACACACACACAGCTGTTTTTTAGAACTTAAAACCTTCTGACCAATTGCAGACGCGCGCTGCACTGACGTCACTCCAAACGCGGAGCGCGCAATTTTTGAGCCGTACCATTTTGCCATTTTGTCATTTTGTTCGCGAAGTGAAATATATGGCTAGACAGACTCCAGCCATTGCAGTGCTGATTTGTAGAATGTCACGTAATATTTTACGATACACTCGAGTTACATTTGAAAATCTTTCACGAAATAGCATGTCACACATCACCCCCCCGCATGACAGCTTGAATGGGCTCGCCCGTAGTACTGAGAACAGAAGAGGTGAATTTAAACACAGAGCGGGTCCGGTTCATGTGTACAGATTGTATTTTACTGATTTTTGTATTTTATTGATGTTTGTGCAAATTTCTTTTTTGCCGGCTCCTGTAATATTTTGATGGTAAGTATAACATGTTATTTCAGCGGTTGTGAGTTTAGAGCCCGGTTGTGAATGAGTAGGTAGAGTGTGTGTTGTTTAGCTAGCCTTTAGCACTCCCTCTGCTCTGTCTGACCACAGTGACCTCTCTCAGCACTGCTGATTCACGGCTCTGGACATGTCTCAGGCGACCCTGCTGGAGGAGGTGCTACACTGGACTCCGGAGACATGTCGACAACAACTGAAAGTGGTCCTGCCCAAACTGGTCATATCCTTTACCACTACTTTATTTACCGCACATAATCAGACACCAGACAGATACACGGCTGTATTAGAGCCGTAACGGTACCATGAGTCTTCATCTCGGACAGGTCACCCTGCAGAATCATCACTGATCATCATCAATAGATTATCTGTAGTGTAAATAACATCATGAATATTCAGGGGATGTGTTAGCTTAGTGGGTAAGGCAGTGGGTCACTGTGATTTAATCCCAGGTCCACCAATCTGTCACTGCTGGGCCCCTGAGCAAGGCCCCCTGAGCAAGGCCCTTAACCCGTAAATGCTCAGTTGTATGAGGATGAGGTTCCCTTCTGAGCCTGGTTCCTCTCAAAGTTTCTTCCTCATATCATCACAGGAGTTTTTCCTTGCCACCATCACCACAGGCTTGCTCATTAGGGATATATATATATACACTATATTGCCAAAAGTATTTGCTCACCTGCCTTGACTCGCATATGAACTTAAGTGACATCCCATTCCTAATCCATAGGGTTCAATATGACGTCGGTCCACCCTTTGCAGCTATAACAGCTTCAACTCTTCTGGGAAGGCTGTCCACAAGGTTTAGGAGTGTGTTTATGGGAATTTTTGACCATTCTTCCAGAAGCGCATTTGTGAGGTCACACACTGATGTTGGACGAGAAGGCCTGGCTCTCAGTCTCCGCTCTAATTCATCCCAAAGGTGTTCTATGGGGTTGAGGTCAGGACTCTGTGCAGGCCAGTCAAGTTCATCCACACCAGACTCTGTCATCCATGTCTTTATGGACCATGCTTTGGTCACTGGTGCACAGTCATGTTGGAAGAGGAAGGGGCCAGCTCCAAACTGTTCCCACAAAGTTGGGAGCATGGAATTGTCCAAAATGTCTTGGTATGCTGAAGCATTCAGAGTTCCTTTCACTGGAACTAAGGGGCCAAGCCCAGCTCCTGAAAAACAACCCCACACCATAATCCCCCCTCCACCAAACTTTACACTTGGCACAATGCAGTCAGACAAGTACCGTTCTCCTGGCAACCGCCAAACCCAGACTCGTCCATCAGATTGCCAGATGGAGAAGCGCGATTGGTCACTCCAGAGAACGCGTCTCCACTGCTCTAGAGTCCAGTGGCGGCGTGCTTTACACCACTGCATCCGACGCTTTGCATTGCACTTGGTGATGTATGGCTTGGATGCAGCTGCTCGGCCATGGAAACCCATTCCATGAAGCTCTCTGCGCACTGTTCTTGAGCTAATCTGAAGGCCACATGAAGTTTGGAGGTCTGTAGTGATTGACTCTGCAGAAAGTTGGCGACCTCTTCGCACTATGCGCCTCAGCATCCGCTGACCCCGCTCCGTCAGTTTACGTGGCCTACCACTTCGTGGCTGAGTTGCTGTCGTTCCCAAACACTTCCACGTTCTTATAATACAGCTGACAGTTGACTGTGGAATATTTAGGAGCGAGGAAACTTCACGACTGGATTTGTTGCACAGGTGGCATCCTATCACAGTTCCACGCTGGAATTCACTGAGCTCCTGAGAGCGACCCATTCTTTCACAAATGTTTGTAAAAACAGTCTGCATGCCTAGGTGCTTGATTTTATACACCTGTGACCATGGAAGTGATTGGAACACCTGATTCTGATTATTTGGATGGGTGAGCGAATACTTTTGGCAATATAGTGTATATATATATAATCTCCCCCCTTTCTGTTTCTCTACTTTTGTGTAAAGCTGGTTTGAGATGATGTCCATTGTAAAAGGTGCTATATA
This sequence comes from Hemibagrus wyckioides, assembly GCF_019097595.1. Taxonomy (NCBI): domain Eukaryota; kingdom Metazoa; phylum Chordata; class Actinopteri; order Siluriformes; family Bagridae; genus Hemibagrus; species Hemibagrus wyckioides. The sequence continues at coordinate 20,458,596 of NC_080734.1, read as the reverse complement.
ATTTATAAAGAATAAATAAATTAAATAAACAATTAAATAAATTGAATGAATTGTATAAAATGTGATAAAAACCTAAGGGTGTGTAAGTAGAATATTTATCAGTAAGTAGAATATTTATCCTAAAATGCTGCCTGAGATGATGTATAAATCCAAACCAAACCACCTCTGGAAAACAACTAAACCCTCTTCTTCGTAACAGCTTCTCCTGCTGTTACACCCCTAAATCATCTCATTATTTATTATTAAGTGTTTTTCAAACCATATTTACTGCTCAGAAAGACATAACTGATGTTTAGGTCAGCATATAAACACGTCCAGTAAATTAGTCCTATAAATAATGATAGTAATTGAGTGTTTACTATTATTTGTTTTCACTGACATCACTGTGACTTATGCAACTACCCACAATGCACTGTGAGTAACTCATTGGTTGACAGGATAGCAGATAGGCCATCTGACCTGAAATTCAAAACATTTCCTTCAGAAAATCCAATTTGGTAATTTAAAACACAACATGACATACTCATAAAAATGTCCTTTATTCACCTCCTTCACCCCGGGTGACAAATTAGCTCCATGTTCTTCGACAAGTGCTGAAAAACCAAAATGTTTTGAACAGATCCCACTTCTCTCAAATTGTGATATCCTTATGATTAATGACAGCCTTCCATAACCTGCATAACCTTTCTTCAGATAATATCTGCGACTCAGGGCCCTGATTCAGAATAACTTTCACAACCTTGCTTCCTTCACCAGATTGATTGTCTGGCACGATGTGGCGGTCTTCATACAGAGATGTGCCATTGATGTAGGCAATCATAATGATGGACAGCAATGTACACACGTTTCTTTTGAAAACAAAGGACTAACCGTTATAACAATTATAATGTAATCATTTTAACTTTGGACCCCATGCCTAATTTAACACTCTACTGCCGTCACAAACTTTTTTTAAGCACAATTCACGCTAAGAAGACACACCTTGACTTCCTTGACTGTTGTACTCCATTCATTGTAACACTGATAGCTGGAACGAACACATCAGTAAGTCTTTTAGCTAATTGTGGTGGTTTTTGTTATTTTATTCTGTGTATCACTGTGTCAGGTCGTATTGATTATATGGTTTATATTTACAGATGTTCTGCAGATTATTGTTGACATGTTTCTACCTCATCTGCCTCTGCCAGAACTTGAGGAAGAATGTTTCTCTAAAATATTTCCTAAGGTGAGGTCTCTGATGTACAGCCACCTGAATCTGTGTGTTATTACACATGATTATGGACATGTTTTAATCTTTCTATGTGGACATGTCATGCATCCTTGGCTGCAGGTGGAGGTGATGTTTACTGGCCTTTTGGAAGAGATTGCCAAGCAGATTGGAGACCTGTCTAGCCAGAACACAGAGCTACACGCTTTCCTCAGGAATATTTTGCAGGTTCTCTGAATAACATTTCTTAGAGCTCATTTGTTAGTGTTGAATATTACTAGGATTTGTCATGCTTGCTGGAAAGCATGGTTGGAATTGTCTGGGCATAACAGTATTTATCGCCTCTTCTAGTGTTCACTGTAGACAGATAGAATACAGGCTATGTACCATAGCATCTTATTCACTTGTGGTGCAGGTTATGTTGTTAATGATGGGAAATTAAGCTCCATGTAATGTTTATGTATGTAGATGATGGTGAAGACATTGGAAGCTCTGTCTGCTTGTGTGCGTCACGTGTGCACTCTTGATGAGGCGACCTCCCTGGACTCCATTCGCTCTTTGCCCTCTTGTGTCCTCCACATCTTAAAGGACACTTTCCAGCACTGCAAGGTATGTCTTCTTTATATCTTTACACACTATGCACTTCTTCTGTGGAAATACCCAGCCATCAGTTTGAGTATTATTGATTCTAAAGAGAATTGTTAATGCTTTTGTAGATCTAATTAAGAAGCCTCTTGAGAATTTGTAGTACTGTTGTAACCTGTCATTTAAGTTTACATTCACATTTTTGGCATTTGGCCCTTTGACACCCTTTTCCAGCGACTTACACGTTTCTCATTTTCTAATACAACTGAGCATTTGAGGGTTAAGGGCCTTTTTTAGGGGCCCAGCAGTGGCAGCTTGGTGGACCTGGGAACTCACAGCCTTTGGATCAGTAGTACAACACCTTAACCCCTAAGCTACCATGTCCCAAGTTCATAGATAAGATGCCTGAAGATAAATTCATTTTTCATGCTGCGTTCGTCTTCCCTTGGAAATGGGAATTCTACACGTGTAATGAGAGAATTTTCAGCTAACTGTAATGAGTAATGTATTCTTTCCTTGTCAGAACAGTGACCTGTAGCGAATATATAAATATATAAATAATGTCGGTGAGTGGACTTGCTGAACTCTGCGGAATTCAGAGTTCAGGAGACCACCTCAAGCAGGAATTCTGCACTGGCTTTTCATGGTCTGAATTTGGGAATTCTGAGTTAGGGCCTCTAGCTGAATTGCAGCATAAGTCAAGATCATTCAAAGTAAAATACATTGAAAACATAAAGTATCACCATAGAAACTGACATTTTGCAGACACCTGTTGTTAAAGGTGCATTGTGTATGATTGTCTACAACTGACTGCATTGTGGTCTGTAGGATAGTGAGGTTGTGTACGGCGGCAGACTGTCACTTGTGGGAGATCTGCTCCAGAGTCTGTTCAGAGAAGCCTACTCCCTCCAGAAGTACCTGATGGAGCTGCTGGAGAAGATCAGCCTGGAGAACAGTGCCTCTGAAGAAGAAATATCTGATCTCGTTACAGGTGTCTCCATCAGAGTTTTCTGGAGTTCTGGATCTCCTTATCTGTGTTTTTTGGGGAATAAACATTGATTTATACATTTCTTACAGCAATACAGTGAAATCTTTGTTTTCTTGTGCAGTGATCCACAGTTTGCTGGACATATGCTCAGTTATATCCAATCTGGATATTGCCCTGCATGCTAACACATGGAAATTCATCATCAAGTGAGTAAAACCTACCTGAATCACTACTTCTACTTATTTTGTTCCTTCTGTCATTTTTGACCTATTTAAATGAATTGATTACAATCATAATTTGTTTTAAATAAAAATAATCATATGGTGCCTTGATGCTGATCAGTGTAGCATTCCTAAACAAACTGAAAGAGAGAAAACTCCATTATTTTGGATTATGCTCCCTCTTAAATCTGAAACTTGGTATGTGTTTTTTAAATGAGAAATCTTTAGTGTTTCGTGTCTTTCCTGTCACTGTAGATCCATTCTCTTTGCTGTTCCTGCTTCCTTTGGCTTCAGTTACACGGCATTAAATACAAAACCACGCCCCTCTCAGCCACGCCCAGTCAACTCTACCAGTTATTCATGGCACTCACCTGTTGCTCATCAACTGCTTAGTTCCTGTGTAAATGTCCCGCAGTTTATAATTCACATTGCTCACATTACAGGATGATGTAATACATTAGAAGGATAAAATCTAGTCCATACTCCATTACAGGAGGTGTAGAGCTACAGACTGTCATATAGAGCTAATACGACAGACTAAATGGATTGGTTATCCAAAACTTCTTGAACTTTCATTACTAAACCTGTTTTTTTTATCTGTAGTCTCCAGCCAGCTCTACCTCCATAATCATTTACCTGAAGTGTGACAGTGGGGCACTGAATATGATGAAGTTTTATTAGTAATGTATGTTGTATGTTTGTGTTTATTTAGTTTTCCCATATCGGTGTGAAATGAGTATTATAGCATTGAAACAATTTGCTCTACCAACAATTTGCTCTACCCCTTCAGGCTGCACCGTCACAACATCTGTCTAGATCCTGAATTAGTGTGTGTAGTGCACAGCATATAGAGTGTGGTTTTGGAACTTCAGTGGATTTCTCTGGATTTCCTGATCCACTTGTAGGTGAAAGAAAATGGACACAAAATGTAAAATAAAGGTGCTGTTACAGGCCAACTCAAATCTGATGTCCCTCTGAAGCAGCTGGTGTGAAATAAAACTTGTTTACACAATGTCTGGTGTGAATTGACCCTGAATACTCAGTCATTTTAAAAACATTTATTATGATGTATGTATCATGGTCCTCTATCCCAGGGCCTGGCCTTTGATAGGAATAATAATTGTGTGTCATTTTTTTTAAACCCATATAGAAGGCAGTCTCCTAAATGATTTGCTTTAATACCTAACAAGAAGCCTTTCTCGCTGTGATACTGTGATACCAAGTATTTATTAAGCTCTTTGTTTCTAGGCAAAGTGTGAAGTACCAGACTCTGGTGGAGGAGCGTTTGCGACATGGTGACCTCGTTACTTTTTTGTGTGAGGACCTGCTGGCTTCAGTAAGGAACTCTCTGGAGATGGCTGAGCAGATGCAGCAGTCAGATCTAAAGGTACAGCACATTTGGTATTATCCACAAGTCAAATGATCAACAATACAAATACAATACAAAATCAGAGAGACACACAAGTCCACAGCAAGAACATTTAAGGAATATGTCTGAACTAACTGTAGAATGCAGTAGTGCTGATTAGTTTTGTCTATGAAAACACACACACAGTGTCCATACTGCAACACACACACACACAGTGTCTATACTGTAACACACATCACACTATATTGTGTGAGAAGTTGTGTGTGTGTGAACTAAACCATATGTTTATTTTTTTAACTTTCTGAAAGGAAATAGTGCAGTGTCCTGGATACAAGGCCTTCCAAAAAACCACAAAGATGTGCAGGTTTTTTGCCAACACATTGGTCCATTACATAAAGGTACCAGACAATTCTCTATATTTTATCATAAATTTTGAACTCAAATGAACCTGTAGGAACTCGTAATAACCTGGTGTGTATACCCTTTTACAATTGGGGGTGTGGTTCAGTTCAGAATGAACCAATCACATTCAGTCTCATGTTCTAAAGTATTTATCATCCAGCTGTCATCAATGATCTGATTCTGATTAACCCCAAATTAAGGTCAGCAGATTCTGTAAGATTTTATTCACATCATCTTGGTTTCGTCTGACCTCTTCCACAGTCTGCAAAGATCAGGAGAGGTGTGTAAAACATTAGATGTATCATGGAACACTGTAAATGCTCATAAAGCAAATGAAGCAGCACAGTGACTTCACCATGAGCAGGGCATTACTCCAACATTTATAATAGGACAAGAACTTACCGGAGAGACTGCCCAGTGACCTACAGCAACATTAAAGGAGCTGCAGGAACTTCTGACCCGTACTGACTCCTCTCTGTATGTGACCACAATCTCTCATATTCTTCACCGGCCATGGGCTAGGACGACTAGACTGAAGCTCTTTCTCCAAAAAAAAACATCCACTCTCATCTAAATCTCCCCAAACCATGTGGTAAAATGTTCTGGTCTGATGAGACCAATTCCCAAAGGTGTGTTTGGTAAAAAGTAGATCATGAAAAGAACACCATACCTACAACACCATACCTACAGTGCAGCATGGTGGTGGAGGCATCACGCTTTAGAGCTGCTCTTCTTCTGATAGAAATCAGGCTGGAGGAAATCATGAATAGCTACAAATGTAAAACCTTCAGATGTCAAAATGAGCTTGACCTTTCAGCACCACAGTGACCCAAAGCACACGTTCACATCCAGACTGGAAAACTTCATCAAAAAAATATCATTGTTCAGGATATTCTCGTAATCTGATGGATACTTGTACAAACAGGTTATTGTTCCTTAGTGAAAATGTTTCTTATTCTGTTTTTTACTTAAGTCACATTGAGGGTGGAAAATAGTCTGACTTGATCTTGATCTTAGTTTTAATTTTTTACTATACAGAAAATGCCATTTTAACAGGGTTGATTTGTGTAGAGTTTTTTATATCCATTATATATTTTTGCTTTATTTTGACAGGAATTCAATCCATTTCTGTCAAAGTTCTGTAGTCATTTTCACCGGCTGTATCTTCAAGTTCTCAGGTAATCTCAGCATTATTAGTATTATCATTATTATGCAGGCCATTTGCTGTGTAAATCTGTTCAGTCAATTATTTATTTATTTATTTGCCAATTGCATTAATTTTCAGTATTAACCTATTCAGTCTTGCTCTCTCTCTCGCTCTCTCTCTCTCGTTTCCATCCCCAGTAAATTTCCTCCTTGTGCCTCAGCCCTGTCTGTGCCTGTTGGCGTGGCTGAAGAGCTGAGCCATGTTGTTTTGATTCCTATGGATGCTATGTTGACACAGCTTTTACCCATGAGGCCGTTTGCCGAGTGTGTTCTGACCCCGGACCAGAGTAAGGCCACAGCAGTCCCCTGTCAAAACTTACCTTAACTGTGCATCAGCACTGGATCCTGCAGCTCAGCTATAATTATTATGAGTTATTTGGTGTCATTTGAATGGGATCAGGAAAAGGAGCATGCCAGCGGAAAATGATTTGTGAATAGCTTGTGGAGAGACAAGGTCTCTGGTCGTTAATATGAAGTAATTCCTGTCAGTCAAGGACACACACTGCCCTTGTGTGTGTATATAAGTGTCAGAGATATTTTACTTGTTTGTGAGAAACTCCACTGGTCAGCCTTGACCATTCACTAAACACACATCCTGTGCTTTTTCTCTTGGGACAGTAATCATCTAGTCATAATCTCTCTACTATTGTATTATTATGTATTTTTTATTACTACATGTTATAAATGACATTGTGTTCGAGTGAATTCTGCTCATTTTGTTGTGGAGGAACAGGTTATGGTGTAGCTGACAGTATTTGGTGAATGATTTTTGTTTTGCTGTGTGTTTAGAGTCCAGTTCGGAGCTGGTTCTGCCACAGTGTCTCCTGCTGGTGAACGTGTTGGGGAAGCTCTGCACTCAGACAGATGAGACTTTGTGTCTCTGGTATGATGGCAGTCAGTTCTCAGAGGAAACAAACAGGTCTGCTATTAACATTTAATGTTTGTTGAAAAAACATTTGTTAGATTCATTTTAAATTCATTTAAAATGTTCTCATCTTATACTTTAAATGAAAGAGACTGAAGGAGAGAGACACACTGTTTATTAAACCTTACATGCAAAATCTTTTTTTGTTGCTGATTTTGGTGAAGGAATAATTTAATATTTTTTACTAGACACCTTTTCAACACAGTTGGCCAGAGGTCAAACGACGGCAGTATATCTACAGTATACAGTGAGGGGGAAAATAATTATCTGATCCCCTGCTGATTTTGTACATTTGCCCACTGTTTATTTTTTATTTTAACAGTGAGAGACAGAATAACAAAAAAAAAAATCCAGAAAAACACATTTCAAAAAAAGTTATACATTGATTTGCATTTTAATGAGTGAAATAAGTATTCGATCCCCAATCAAATTTCTGCCTTCCAGGTGTCTTTCATACAGGTAACAAGCTGAGATTAGGCACAGTCTCTTAAAGGGAGTGATCCAAATGTCAGCTTGTTACCTGTATAAAAGACACCTGTCCACAGAAGCAATCAATCAGATTCCAAACTCTCCATCATGGCCAAGACCAAAGAGCTGTCCAAGGATGTCAGGGACAAGATTGTAGACCTACACAAGGCTGGAATGGACTACAAGACCATCGCCAAGCAGCTTGGTGAGAAGGTGACAACAGTTGGTGCGATTATTCCCAAATGGAAGAAACTAAAAATAACTGGGGTCTGGGGCTCCATACAGAATCTCACCTCGTGGAGTTTCAGTGATCATGAGAATGGTGAGGAATCAGCCCAGAATTACACGGGAGGATCTTGTCAATGATCTCCAGGCAGCTGGGACCACAGTCACCAAGAAAACAATTGGTAACACACTTCGCCATGAAGGACTGAAATCCTGCAGCGCTCGTAAGGACCGTAAGGTCCCCCTTCTCAAGAAAGCACATGTACAGGCCTGTCTGAAGTTTGCCAGTGAACATCTGAGTGATTCAGCAGAGAACTGGGTGAAAGTGTTGTGGTCAGGTGAGACCAAATTCGAGCTCTTGCTAAGGGGACAGGACAACTGCACTGCATCAAAGGGATGATGGACGGTGCCATGGGCACTGAAAATGGGTCGTGGATGGGTATTCCAGCCTGAGAATGATCTAAAACGCATGGCCAAGGCAACAAATGAGTGGCTCAAGAAGAAGCACATTAAGGTCCTGGAGTGGCCTAGCCAGTCTCCAGATCTTAATCCCAGAGAAAATCTCTTGAGGGAGCTGAAGGTTCGAGCTACCACACATAAGCCTCGAAACCTTAATGATTTGGAGAGGATCTGTGAAGAGGAATGGGACAAAATCCCTCCTGAGATGTGTGCAAACCTGATGGCCAACTACAAGAAACGTCTGACCTCTGTGTTTTGCCACCAAGCACCAAGTCATGTTTTGTGAAGGGGTCAAATACTTATTTCACTCATTAAAATGCAAATCAATTCATAACTTTGTTGTTCTTTGTGAGTGGACAAATGTACAAAATCAGCAGGGGATCAAATAATTTTTCCCTCACTGTATCTGTTGAATCAGCTTATGGCATTGTAGCATATAGAGTCAGGCCCAAAGAATTCAGACAGTGTCACAAGTTTGGTAATTCTGCCTTTGCACACCACACAATGGATTTGGAGTGATGAAGATGTGATTGAAGTGTAGATTTCCAGCTTTCATTTGAGGGATTTAACAAAAATATTGCATCACTTAGAGTTGGAAAGGATTTTTTTTTTTTTTTATCTTTTTATTTAATTAAAAAAAAAACTATAACACAGTAATACAGTGTTAAACAATAAGATTATACATACATATTGTGGTGGCAAGTCTGCACTCTGACTTGAAATGATTAACAAAGCAAAGAGATAAAGGAATTTTTATTTTGCCGCAGCAAAAGGCATCTCAAACACAGTGCAATAAGATTACACAGCGGAGAGGTGAGGCCCGCTTTCACGGGTCCCCCCTTATATAGCACTTTTAGGTGCATCCTAAACTAAATGTATATATGATCTCACTTCCATAAAAGGAGCTAGAGCATATAGAAAGACAAGATATACAATGTTCTTGCATTCCACGACTAGAGTCGCTCCTGGCACTGACAGCCGCCTGGTTAACATCTTCCCCTCCACAGACACACACACGCAGAGTTCCTAAAGGGTTACTTGTTAATCTATGTTACTTGTTAAAATTTCCACTACAGTATATACACACACTTGCATATAAAGAAAAAAAAAGGAAAAGAGGAAAAGAAAACGGAGAAATTTCTCAGCCTATCATGAACCGCTCGATCCAATTATTTACCCCTCTGCCCGAACTATCTTGTATTAAATCTTTAACCCAGCCGTTCAGTGAGAAGGAAATGTTTATTCAAATTTTCCCTTAAATATAATCTCTTGTACCCTGGTTGGAAGATGCTCCAAGACAGGCCCCCATAACTCTTCAAACAAGGTATTGTCTCCCCCAAGCACAGCAGTTAGTCTCTCTCTCAAAGGCAAAATTCTCTATAAGATCTCTCTATACCAAAGGGTGAGTGATAGAGGCCTAGGGTGACACCACTCAATAAGAATTCATCATGGGTTCATGGGTTAAGTTACCTTTGTTATCCTTAAGAGAAGAAATCATGCTCACCTCACTTTTACCCTAGCCAAGCATGCCAACAAGCAGCCTGGCTTATTGCAGTGTTCGTATAGCCTCTGCCTTGCAAAAAACCACAAGGTCTCTGCCTTTCTAGACAGAATATGATCCAAGGCTGACCTAGCTGCATCCGATTCCTTCTGCAAGCTGCGAGAGGGGAAGCTGGAAAACTTATTCTCTAAATCCCGAACAGATTTATGACCTGATAAAGCACATATGCCTAAAGCACAATCCTTCATTCTATCTAACATCTGACCAGACATGAATATATAGTCTATTCTAGAGGACATCTTATGTGGGTGTGAGTAAAATGTAAAGTCTCTGACTTTAGGGTTTATAATTCTCCTTGACATCAAGCAGGCCCAAATCTGCACAAAACTTGTCTATCTAGTAGCCTGTGTTGAGGCTGTAGTATGTTTAGGTGGGTTAAGGTCTAAACCAGGATCAAGCACACAGTTAAAGTCTCCACCAATAGTCATGTGGTTAACAGGAAATGCCGAAATACTAGAGAGGTTAATTCCAAAAAAAAAAAGTAGGTTCAAATACATTAGGAGCATACACACTTCTGATAAGGACCCTCTCGCCAAACAACTGGCCAAGAATAAGAATGTAACAGCTGCCTTGATCTTTAATCATATCCTCAAACCTAAAATACAATTTCTTATGAACCAAGACAGCTACTCCTCTACTGTGAGAATTAAAAGGTGAACTGAAAACTTGGCCCATCCATCCTCCTCTAAGCTTCAAATGCTCTGTATCAGTCAAGTGAGTTTCCTGTAATATAGCAATCTGAGCTTGTTCCCTTTTGAGGTATGTTATTTTCTGTCTTTTAATTACATGGTTAATGTTGGAAACGTTTTTATATACTCCCTCCATTTTCACAGACTCTGAAGTAGTTGGACAAACTAATATAATTATAAACCTACTGATTGTTTTTAATACTTGGATGCAGTTCCTTTGCTGTCAGCGACCTCTTTTCAGATGCTTTACCAAGTCTTTACTGCAGCAGCCTTCAGTTGTTGCTTGTTTGTGCTTTGCTTGTTTTCAGCCTTCCGTTTTATCTTTAGTAAGTGAAAATGGAGCTCGGTCAGATTGAGGTCAGGTGACTCAGTCATTTAAGACCATTCCATTTCTTTGCTTTAAGAAGCTCTTGGGTTGCTTTTGGGTCATTATCCTTCTGTCCTGTTCTAATCTGAGCAGAAAGTTTAGCTCTGTAAACTTCCGACTTCATCCTGCTGCTTCTATCAGCACTCATCATCAGTACACACCACTGACCAGTTAGACTGGCCATGCCACAACACTGCCTTCACCATGTCTGATAGATGATGCTCTGTGCTTTGGATCATGAGCCCTTCTTTTCCTTCATCTCTCCTCATCATTCTGCTACACGTTCAGCTTGGATTCATCTGTCCAAAGAATCAGGTTCCAGAACTGGGCAGCCTTTTATAGATGTTTTCTAGAGAAATCTAATCTGGACTTCCTGCTCTTGTCTTAGCAGTGGTTTGTATCTTGAGGTAAACTCTCTGTATATACATTCATCAAGGTTTCTCTTTATTGTAGACTTTGATGATTACACTCCTCCTTGAGTGTTCTTGAAAGGGCTAGATGGTGTGAAGGGGTTTTTCATAACCAAGGAAAGAATTCTTTACTCGTCTTCAGTGGTGTCCAGAGCTTTTGGTGTTGCTGAACACACCAGTGCATTCCTTCCCTTTAAAAATGTACCAGATTTTTGATGTTAAAGTTTCTGCTATCTCCCTGATCAGCCTAAGGATAGCCTTCTTCAACTTCAACACCTTTTTGGACCACATATTAAAAGTTCAAATTCAACACATGAAATCAAGTCCAGATCTTTTATCTCCTTAATTCGTCACAAAGAAACAGGCCACACCAGGCAATAGAACAAAATGACACCTCGTCCAATTACTTTTGAGCCTGTGAAAATGGAGAGAAAAAAAATCTGTAATTGTTAAATGTTTAATGCTATATTTTTTGTTAAACCACTTGAAATAAAGCTGAATATCTGCACTTCAATCACATCTCAATTACTACTTTTCAAAATTACATTGTGTCATTGTCCAAATACTTATGAACTATATATTAAAACTCAAAAGTATAAAACCATATTATAAACATTTATACATTTTTACTTTTCTGAACTGTGTGACTTTGTTGCAATGATCAGGAAATGTTCTGAAGATGTCAGGAGTATCCACACAGTGAGGTTTACTCTGAAAGCTCTTACTGTTCTATAAGACCGTGTCATGCACTGCTTTACAGACAGCTGTTATTTTTTTAAAATCATTTTAAACTCAGTTGTGTTTGTCCTTAAACGTCAGTGTAGTGTTATTGGGTGCTTTTGATTTGTTATTTTGAACACATTGGCCAATTTGGTAGCCGTCATGCTGCAGGAGAGACACACAGGTGACTAACGTGGATAGAAAAAGTACTCCAGCTAACTATATGCTCTTGTTTCCTGTTTCCCCTTCCTTGCCATCAATTCTTTAGGCTGTCCATATTTGAAGTGGTTTTTCTGAATTTTCGTCAGTGCCTGGTAGAGAGGACTGTTCCTGTACGGTTACCTGGGGTGATGATCCATGGCCAAGCTCAGGGCACAGTGAGCCTGCACCATCATGTGTGTGTGCATCTGTGTGGCTGTGTGGCAGCTCTACCTGCGCGACACTTCCCCAAGCTGGTTAGTATAGTACTGCACTGTAGCTGGTACCTGTTACTGGATTTCAAGGGTCTTGAAAAGATTTGTGTGCTTCTAAGATCCACCTTTCATTTCTTCTGATGTCTTTTCCTGTTGTGGATGCTTTCCAACATAGATAAGACACACCTGTATATAATGTAATGGAGCAGGGGCATCCAAGCCATGAACCATCACTATACAGGAGCAGGGTTGGGCATCTAGGATCTACTGTGTGAACAGAAATGGATGTACACTATATTGCCAACAGTTTTGGGACACCCCTCCAAATCATTGAAGTCAGGTGTGGCAATCACTTCCATGACCACAGGTATATAAAATCAAGCACCTAAGCATTCAGACTGCTTCTACAAACATTTGTGAAAGAATGTCTCGCTCTCAGGAGCTCAGTGTATTCAAGCGTGGTACCGTGATAGGTTTCCACCTGTGCAATAAGTCCATTCATGACATTTCCACACTACTAAATATTCCACAGTCAAGTGGTATTATAACAAAGTGGAAGCAATTGGGAACAACAGCAACTCAGAAACAAAGTGGTAGGCCATGTAAAATCACAGAGCGGGGTCAGCGCACACAGTGCACAGAAATGGCCAACTTTCTGCAGAGTCAGTGGCTACAGACCTCCAAACTTCATGTGGAGGGGGGATTATGGTGTGGGCTTGTTTTTCACGGGTTGGGCTCGGCTCCTTAGTTGCAGTGAAAGGAACTCTTAATGCTTCAGCTTCATACCAAGACATTTTGGACAATTTCATGCTCTTTGTGGGAACAGTTTGGGGATGACCCCTTCCTGTTCCAACATGACTGCACACCAGTGACCAAAGCAAGGTCCATAAAGACATGGATGAGTGAGTTTGGTCTGGAGGAACTTCAGAGTCCTGACCTCAACCCCATAGAACACCTTTGGGATGAATTAGAGCGGAGACTGCGAGCCAGACCTTCTCGTCCATCATCAGTGCCTGACCTCACAAATACGCTTCTAGAGGAACGGTCAAAAATTCCCATAAACACACTAAACCTTGTGGAAAGCCTTCCCAGAAGAGTTGAAGCTGTTATAGCTGCAAAGAGCGGGACAACTCCATATTACACTCTACAGATTAAGAATGGGATGTCATTTAAAGTTCATGTGCATGTAAAGGCAGGCATCCCAAAACTTTTGTCAATATAGTGTACATCAAATACTTGTGCACGTAGTAATATGTAGTCTTTCTGTTATTTTTAGGAGCGGTCATTGTTAGGTGCTGTGCTACAGTCAGACACCCAGACAGCCCTATTAGCCACTGACGTCTGGTGCTTCCTGGCACGGTGAGTGTCACTCATGGTGAGAGCACATGGCCAGCAGTGGCTGCAAACTTTCCATGACTCAGTGAGTCAGCTACACCAATTGTCAAAAGTTATTCACATGCTATTCATAGGAAAACAACTTAAAACGAAACCAAAAGGTTTTTCCCTAAAACTCTTGATTAGTTGATTAGCAAAACCGGTATAAAATACAATTTCTAAAAAAAATGGCCCTGATTATTTAAATCATATAGTCTAAGACCATGGCTTTGTGCTCATGGAGTAGGAATTGATATGTTGATTACAGGAGACATGTCAAGCCAAGTTAATAAATCTCTGTTCCTGAAGTATAATCACACAAATAAGTTTTCTAGCTTTCAAAATTAGAGTGCAAATCATAGTCTTGTGTGTGTGTGTGTGTGTTTATATCTGAGTGATCCTCTGACTCTTTCTTCCTCTTTGTGTGTGTGTAGATACAGTACAGCTGAGTTGTGTTTGCATCACGTTCTCCTTACAGCTCACCTGGTGAGTGCAGGCAGTTGAATGACCTTTCTTTCTCTGCTCCCAAAGTGATTTTGGAAATCTCTCCTGGGAGTGATAGGATTAAGCTCTCTGTTTCACTAACACCCCAACAGAGGCGACAATTGGTGTCAAATCTGTTTTGGGAATTGGACACCTGTCTGTGTAAGATCATGCTATTCTTACCTGTAGTGTTTGACCTGGATGCTTTATATGTTAGGTGTGTATTTCCCACATTACCAAGAAAGAGCTAAAATAAGGGAATGTAAGGGAATGATCAGTGCTGTACAGTTATTTCAGCATTATTGTTATTTCAGCAATCGTTAATTAAATTGTGCTTTTTAATACTTGTTTAAAAATCTGCAGCTAATTACTACCTGAAGTCTGAAACCCAGACACTACAGTAATGTCTCCTCATGCCATTACTGTCTATAGCTTAGATATCATAACCCAGGCTATAATTTGAGGTGGTATCGTTCGTCCATCCATCCGTCCATCCGTCTTTCTCCAGGAGTGAGCACCCCAGCATATTCAGTTTAATGCTCAAAGATATAGAGAAAACCCAGTTATGAAATAAGAATATAGCAGCATGAGTTTGTAAAATTGCATCTGAGTATCTGGAACAATAACACACAGCACTGTCCAGCAGTTTTAGCTGAGTTAAAATTTAATCATACATCAGGACTATGACCATATGATAACAATGATAATAAATTGATATTCAGGTCCTAACAGCTGAAGACATAATTGAAGAGGGTGTACTGTCTTGTTTAACTAAGTTTTAACAGCAGATATTTCATGTAGGAAGAAGCAGTTTTATTTTTGTACCTTGCTTTTGTCTCATAGCAACTGTTATTTACAATATTTGTAATATTTATAATATAGTGAGCAATTTTTCTGTTCTTGTAGATAAGGTCATGCCCATGTGAGAACTATCAGCTGACTCATTTGGGTTTGCTGCTAAGGCGCCTTCTCTTTCTTATGACTCCAAACCACCAGGTCAGACACACACACACACACACACAGTGCAGTGCTCATGAACTAGGACATTTGATACAGATTTATTAATGTAGTTAGTGCTAATAGATAGTGCAACCTTTTGTGTTCTGTGACTTCCATGTGACATTGTTACTGTTTCCTGTGTGTGTCTGTGTGTGTGTGTGTGTGTGTGTGTGTCCGCTTGCTTTTCTCTTAGTTGGAGTTTGTTGAACGATTCTTGCCATCTAAGGATGAGAACTTGTGTGTGTGGAGTCCAGTTTTGCTCAGCAGTCTGTGCTTGGATGTGAGTGCTCGTGTGCAGAGGGAAGTATTGAGCAGTGCTAAAGCTTCTGTTGATGCTTGGCACGCTGCAGGCTACAGGCTGGGGAACATACCCACATTGGTGAGGACCTCACTTAACAAATCTGTCTCTCAGTTGAGCGAGGGGGAAAACAGCATGTGATAAAGTTTCCCTTCTTTGTTTTGCATAGACACATACACAACTCCTCCTAACTCACTCTGTTCCCAGATTATTGAGCTTCAAATGGCAGTGACTCTGGGGTTTTAGGTGTTTTTTGCCCTGTGGGCCACTCATACACAGCTAGGAAAATTCAACAGGATATCTGTCAGCACAAGTTTCTAAAAACACTGGGACATATTTTGGGCAAGGCTACAGTATTGTGTTCATTATACTTAAACTGGCCCTGAACAAACTTTGATAAAATGATTAAATAGAAATCCAAAACAGTTTAGCACTCGCTTACTTTTATAAGTGGGTGACCATGAGAAAATCAGGGATGTTATTTTTTTTTAATCACTTAAGATACTTCAGTCATGCACAATAGAACACTTACTCATAAATAATCAAAGTGGTCTTTTCCTGTCCCTCTTCAGTGGTGGTGTATGACGCACTTACTAATAGCTGACACACAAACTAATAGTCTACATCATTTGCATGTATTTATTAATTAAATGCATACATGCTAAATATTTCAACTTTTAAGTGCATGTGTGTGTAAGTGTAGGGATAAACCACACAAGAATATTGAAGATAAAAGTAAATAATGTATAAAGTGCAGTGTCTGAGGTTTAGTTTTGATTTGAGGACATTTTCACCCAAGTCAGGTCAAAGTTGTAGGAATTACAACTTCCTTTTTATATGTGGTCCTCTCAAAAGTATTTGGATAATTGGCTGCTTACATGTTCAGTGGCCAGGTGTGTTTTATTCCCTCATTATCAAGAAAAGCTCTAGATTTTAAGCAGAGGAAAAGCTCTAGATTTTAAGCAGATGAAAAGCTCTAGATTTTAAGCAGATGAAAAGCTCTAGATTTTAAGCAGAGGAAAAGCTCTAGATTTTAAGCAGATGAAAAGCTCTAGCATTAACATTAACATTTATTGCTTTTAACATCAAAAGAGCTGCCAGTGAATTAAACCATTATTAATCTATAAAATCAAAACAACACACCATTAGTTGTGGCCAAATTAACTTAAAATAATTTGTTTCAAAAGTCTCAGAAGACCACTGAGGTAGAGGATGGAAGAATTCTTTCTCGGGTGAAGGTCATAACAGTTGGCCATAACAGATGAACAGGTAGGATTATCTGTCAACATTCGAAAGAAGACAGGAAAAAAAGATTAGAATAAAAGGAAAAAACAGGAGTGCCAGATTCTGGACAAGCATCCTATGAACAGATGAGACAAGGATGAACTTGTGCCAGAATGATGAGATGAGAAGAGTATGAGGAAGGGAAGGAACTGCTCATGGTCAGAAGCAGACCACCTCATGCTGTACTGTTGTTGTGTATAACTGACAGGGGAACTGGTTCACTTCTATTTATTGATATTGTGACTGGTGATAAAAGCAGCAGGATGAATTTTGAAGTGTCTAGAGCGATATTATCTGCTCACATTTAGCCAAAAACTCACTGGACTCAAAGCTTACTTCAAAAGCCACCCTGCAATGAAGTGGAACTTTCTGCAGTGGCCAAGACAGTCACCTGACCTGAATCCAATTGAACTGCGTTTCACTTGCTGATGACGAAACTAAAGGCAAAATCATTTTGGCTGCATCTGTGATGGACAGATTCTTTTATTCAGCATTTAGGCTCCTGAGCAGTGTGATAAAAAAGTGCTTGTTGTATTGTCCAGAGAACGTAATTCTGAATCCTGAAAATGCCTCACTGGTGCCTTTGGTGGCCAGGAGCTTCTGGGTGGGAGGGGCAAATTCTCACTCCCCTGTCACTAGCCAGTCATGGGCTGATGTATGCTAGGAAAGGCCAAATAGCACTTTCTGAGTATGTTCTATAACATCATTTCCTAATTATCAAAAAGAAAATGTGAATACTATATGCCTCAGTGTTGCCTGTGTAAATAAATGTATGTTTTGTCGCTCTTATTCTCTTTTCTCCTTGGTTCAGAACAAAGCACTGAGCTGTTTATTGTTGATGGTTCGAGGAGAGCCCCAGCAGGTCGAGGGTATGACCGCTTCACTAGACATTGTTCATCGGCTGTGGAATTGCATGGATGCTGCCCAGGTTAAAGAGAAAACCCTCTTGTTTTTATCATGTTTTGTACTTTTTGTATCTGCTAAATGTAAAAGTTTGGAAGTTCAACCTCCCTGATTTAAAAAAAATAGCCACAACAGACCTTCAGTGATAATTCAAGGCTGTGGCCAAAATTGCTTAATGAACACCAAGTAGCCATGTAGTAGACCATGTCTGTCTGATGAAGCCACCAATGGTGCATGGCCTTTCATGCCTTTCTAATGCTGAAAAATGCTAACTAGGCCAGTAACTTTAGCTAGCTTACAAAACTACAGTGTAGAGAACAAAAACAGTCAGTTTTTGGTTATAGCGATGTGGTTGTTTTTTTTTTTTTTTTTTTTTTTCTCCAGCATGTTATGAGCCACAGTATTAGCACATTAGCTAAAATACAATTTGGGATGCCCCAGTGACACACACATGCCTGATATACACTGCTCAAAAAAAATTAAAGGAACATTTAGAAAACGCCTCAGATCTCAATGAGGAAAAATATCATGCTGGATATCTATACTGATCTGGACTGGGTAATGTGTTAGGAATGAAAAGATGCCACATCGTTTGATGGAAAATTATCAACCTACAGAGGGCTTAATTCAAAGACAACCCAAAAATCAAAGTAAAAAACTACATTTTGCTTAAATTTCATTGCAGCAACTCAAAATGGTACTCAGTAGTTTGTATGACCCCCACATGCTTGTATGCATGCCTGACATCAGGGCATGCTTCTGATGGGAAGACGGATGGTGTCCTGGGGTATTTCCTCCCAGATCTGGGCCAGGGCATCACTGAGCGCCTGGACAGTCTGAGGTGCAACCTGGCAGCTTCGGATGAACCGAAACATAATGTCCCAGAGATGTTCTGTTGGATTTAGGGCATTCATTGGTATCAATTCCTTCATCCTCCAGGAACTACCTGCATACTCTCAGCACATGAGGCTGGGCATTGTTGTGCACCAGGAGGAACCCAGGACCCACTGAACCAGTGTAGGGTCTGACAATGGGTCCAAGAGTTTCATCCCGATACCTAATGGCAGTCAGGGTGCCATTGTCTAGCCTGTAGAGGTCTGTGCATCCCTCCATGGATATGCCTCCCCAGACCTTCACTGATCCATCCAAACCTGTCATGCAGAATGATGTTACAGGCAGCATAATGTTCTCCACAGCTTCTCCAGACCCTTTCATGTCTGTCACGTGTGCTCAGGGTGAACCTGCTCTCATCTGTGAAAAGCTAAGGGGGCCAGTTGCAGACCTGCTAATTCTGGTGTTCAATGGCAAATCCCAATCGAGCTCCACATTGCTGGGCAGTGAACACAGGGCCCACTAGAGGACGTTGGGCCCTCAGGCCACCCTCATGAAGTCAGACATTCACACCAGTGGCCTGCTGGGGGTCATTTTGTAGGGCTCTGGCAGTGCTCATACTGTTCCTCGTTGTACAAAGGAGCAGATACCGGTCCTGCTGATGGGTTAAGGACCTTCTACGGCCCTGTCTCCTGGAATCTCCTCCATTCTCTTGAGACTGCTGGGAGACACAGCAAACCTTCTGGCCTTCTGGCAATGACACGTATTGATGTTCCATCCTGGAGGAGTTGGACTGCCTGTGTAACCTCTGTATGATACCTCCAGGTATCACCTCATGCTACCAGTAGTGACACTGACCCTGATCAAATGCAATATTAGTGAAAAACAGTCAGGAAAGATGAGTAGAGAAAAAAACTGTCAGTGACCTCCACCTGTAAAACCATTCCTGTTTTAGGGGTCATCTCAATGTTGCCCATCTAGTGCACCTGTTGTTAATTTCACACCGACTGAAACTGATTAACAACCCCCTGCTACTTAACTGACCAGATCAATATCCTAGGAGCTTAACTTACTTGATGCTATACTTTGATTAAAAAGTGTTTCATTCATTTTTTTTGAGCAGTATATAAAAATATTGAATAAATATTGAGAAAAAAACTAACTCCTTCAGAAGTTCTTTTTATTTTCTTTAATCTATACAGTGTGTGTGTATAATATGTCTAAACGTTATGATGTCTGCTGAATTGGTGTGTGATGCATGCATTTAAGTCTTGAACAGAATTGTTAGTGACCTACAGCAGCTCAGGACGATGATATGTGATTTATTTGATATTAGACATGTTTTAGACATTAATATGAGACATTCTTGATATATTAGACGTTTTCTTCCAACTAAAAACAAATAAATCGTGAAGCTGTCTTGTGTAGGTTCAGACCCATCCCTCTCTTCAGTGTACCTTGAGGCTGCTTCTGTCCATTTCAGCCAAGTTGATTAAAAGTATAGACCCACAGGCTATAGTTCAGGTAACAGTTTCATCATTCTGTCTCAATTCTTTTTCCACATTTTTCCTTTTATTAGCTTCATGTTGCATGTATCTTTTCCACTGTAACTCGTGCACATGTCATGTTTTTTATGTATTTTAGGCCTTTTCCTGTCTCATTGGCCTGAACCTGCAGAACTGCAGTGATGACCTGGTGCTAGCTGCTTTGGAGTATTTGGCCTCCATGGGGAAAATATTTGTTCCTTCTGATATTCAGGTAACACTCGCTTTTGTGGTCAGGACCTTTTGTCCTTTTATTAACTAGGCAGAATTTGCTATTTTTATTTTCAGTGTGTTATTAAAATATTCCCTGAGCTCCCTCTTTCCATGCAAATATTCTCAGTTTATTCTTGGTTATCTCTGTCGATCCATAACATTCATGTGAACGCAGTAAAGCTGTAACGCCTGATTTTTCTGTATGAGTGTGTTTGCTTGTTGTGTGTAGTTTCAGGTGCTGCCCCGCCTCAGCTGTCTGTTCAGCGCTCTACTGATTCATGAGTCTTGGTTGCTCTGTCAGCACACACTGGAAGCCTTTGCCACTTTTGCTGAGGTTAGACTCTCTTAATAGTATGATAAATATAGCTGTCCTTAATTTTTAAAACAATGTTAAACATTAAAATAGTTTTTAAACACTCATCTGATGCTTTTCCTTCTATTTAAAGGCCACCAGTCATGAAGAGATCATCTCTCAAAGTCTGAGCACAGAGGAGACCAAGAACAAAGTGGTGAACTTCCTCAGTAAAGTATGTGACATGTGGCTGCTCGTCTGGCAGCATATCGTTTGAGACTGAATGTGCTGTAAATGAATATTAATGCATGATTATCTCTACAGGTCATCACATCCCAGCAGGCTGCAGGGACCAGCATGGAGAGACTGAGGACTGAGGCACATGTCATTGAAAGACACAATGAGAGACTGGAGAAAAGGGAAAAGACACCTGCAGAAACACCTGTTGCTGAGGTGATAAGTGCTTTATATTTATATACACACCTTAAACCCTCACACAGTTCGTAAAGCTGAGGTGTTGGATATCTTGGTCCATTTGAAACACTGTACTGTTTGTCACTGACACAGACTACATGCTGAATTCCAACTTCTTTTCTCCATCAGCCATGTGCCAAGCGTCCACGCCAGGAGACCTGTAAAGAAGAGGAGTATGAGCGCTACCTCCAGGCAGCAGAAAGTGCTCTGAGAGCACTGTGGGGTACTTGGGGTACAGCTGAATTGCCTCCACTGTGGGTCACATCACGACTGCAAGCCTTACAAACACTGGTGACACAAATGATCAGTAACAAGCCCCATGCACCCTGATAAAACAGTGCAGCACAGCAGGCCATCCTGTTTCTCACAGTCCCAACTGTTTTTGCTGAATTTGTTCCGCTGTAATGAAAACAAGGTAATTTCAGCCAAGAGCACTTTTTTTTTTTTTTTACTATGAACTTCTGTATAATCTTTGTATATTATTTGTTCATTAAATGTATTTCACTTGATGCTCTTTCCACTGGTCTCTGAACATAATCTCTGATTATCTCATGGTTTGGTTTGTGAGCACAATGCTCACTCCTCTTCTTGGTAGGAATCTGGACAGAGTTAATATTGTGGAAAAACAACAGTTGACAAAATAAAACCATAAAACCTCTTTTTTTATTTCATCAGCATCTGACAATACAAATAAATATGTTTCTCTTTCACTTGAGCAAAACCCCAGCACTAAAACAAAATAATAAAATGTCTGTGTGTACTCTATATAAACAATATACTATACAGATATGTCTGTGTTGAAACTGCCTCTCCTATAAGGCTCCTTGTAAGACAAGCAGAACTAAGATCCACTGATGGCACAAATAAAACCCCTAAACTGAAGACAAATGCAGCACAGGGACATCCAGTGAAAATGCCTTCAGCATTCAGCTGGATGCTACATTGTTGTCAGGATTTGGCAAAGAGCTACACAGAGAGGTTCCCCAAAAGACTATGAGAGGCAAATAGACCAAGACACAAATACTTCATCATTAATAGTTTCATTCTTGGTGCAGATCAGAGAGACCAGTCTCAAACATCTCAGCCCTGACTGCAAATCGCATGATACACTATTTAATGCCTGATTTTTATCAAATTAGAGCCGTTCATTACTAACATGATTGTATTCATTCTCAAGATTATAGCATGCCAGTTATTACATCAAGGTGTTGGTTGTCGATTAATAAACCATGGATACCACAGACAGACGAGAGATCACATCCTGTAGAATAAATTACACTCATATCTTCCATTATGGCTTGGTTGCTCTCTTATGCAATTAAAATAAGAGCTGGAAAAAGTAACCCTAATAGAACGATGCAGTGTAAAGTGATAGATTTAGAATACCCATAAATGCAATGCTGTCCAAATTAGTAGCACTAAAGCTACAGTTCTGTACTTACACTAGTGTTAAGAGGCACTTCAACTGCCTACAATGCTCACAATGGTTTCCAAATCATATATTTTTACATATGTACTGTCTTAGAAAATGACTCCTTGTGCACAGCCTTTGGTTGACCATTCCAGTGATCATGACCAGTTGTTCTCGTCTTCCCAGTTGATATCACTGTCACCCCAGCCCTCCGCATCGGTCTGTGAAAGACAAGCAGGCCAGATTAATCACCTCAGATCCATTCAAGATTCATCAACAAAGATTTTGCTTTCAGCTGAGAGTACTGTGCTTTTAAATGTGTTACACAGATGGACTGGTCAAAACTGATGCAGTGTAACTGACCCCTTGTCATGTCCTTGCCGAATCGGAGCTTTCAGATCAGTCAGTGATTCGTATTTATTAGCAATATTATTGCCAAATATCTCAAAAAAAAAAAGTAGGACTGCAGAAACAGACATGTATAATTGGACCATCTGATGTTTATATCAGACTCAAATTGACTCAAACAGCGCCACACTGTGGATACTTGTGGTAATTTGTTGAGTTTTGTTGCATTACATTCCTTTTGTAGTCAGAAATCTGACTGGTTTGGTACCTTGTAAATTTTTTGTGAAAGTTGCATGTGAATAATCTGTTGTTCACAGAGCTGTTGAAATACAATTATCCCTACTCACTCATTAGGAATACAATAGTTACTTTAAACTCTTTTTACTTTAAACAATTTTTTTCTCCTTCTCTGTTTCTATACTTCTGTAAAGCTGCTTTGAGACTATGTTTATTTCTCATGGTCAGTTCCTAGAACAGTGACTGGATGTGACTGAAATGAAGCTCACCTCAGTCATGTCTACAGCAGCAAACTTGGCTGTCAGATCCAGTGTAGTGTCTGGTTCAGTGTGAGATACTGTTGGATGTCTTTCAGGCTTGCTGAATGAAGTCCCTATGGGTAAGAACATGCTAGCTGAAGACAGTTTTATGTCTGGTACCATGTCAGCGAAGAGGTCCAGCTCTGGATCTCTGTCTGGTTTCTTTTTCACCTCAATGGTGAACTCTTCTCCCAGTCCTCCAGCTCCTGCACTCCTGTATCCATTTTTAGGTTTGGCTTCTGTAGCTAAACCTCGTTTGCTGGGCCTGATATCTTTCATGCTCTGCTCCCAGTTTGTATCTGAAGACACACTTTTCTGCTCAGAAGCAATTTTTACTGAAGCAGTGCTCAGTTTGAGTGCTTTAGACTCTCCGGCAGGTCTAGAAGGTGGTACAGATACAGGAGATACAGGTCCTATGGCACCGTCACCTATGGGTTTTGACGACAGGACTGGCTGAGGTGTAGTAGTGGTAGTGGATTGTGTGGAGATGACCTCAGAATCTTCAAAATCGTCCCAGGGTTCCTCCTCATTATATTCAGCAGCGGCTGGTAATTCTGAGTCACTGTCTGCAGGCTGTATGCTAATTTGTACAGGCTGGTATTTGACAGATTTCTCCCCCGCGTCCTCCCAGTCGGGCCAGTCCTCGTCTGATCTATCTGTTCTGATGCTATTCTCTCCCTCTTTCTCTTGGCTAAAGCCATTCAAGGGAAGAGCTTCATTTCTGTGCAGTGCTGCAAAAAAAATCAGACATTAAACATAATTACTACGTTACGGAAACTATAGGGATATTTTTTTTTTATTAGCTAGAGGCTCCGGGCCAATATGCAGAAAACATCTCTATGTAAAACACTGTTCTGTCCGAGACCAGTCATGCTGGAGCTGTTCATGGTCAGATCTCTTCCTATGAGATGTTTAGCACAGACTCCCCCATTCCTCTGCCTTACCTGTCTTTGATGTAGAGGGCAGCAGGGCAGCAACATCTCTTCTGACCAACTGGAGAGAGTTCAGCTTCTCCAGAACAAGCTCTCCTCCTTCCAAGCGCTTAGGCAACAGACTTGCAACCTTGGAGGGTTGAAAACTGTGAGGCAAAGATGCTCCAGCAATATGAACCGGTGAGTCTACACACGAAAACCAGAAGTAACTACACAAGAAGTAACCAGAAGAGTGGACTTATGCTGAAACTGAGCAATGCAGAGGTTTTGACCAAGCAACAGAAGCAAAAAAGTCCAAACACACATCGGCTGTACATGGAGTGCATACTGTATATAACATTGTAATATTTCAGATACACACATACATATAAATTGATGTAACTGCCATTGAGATTAATTAGTGGGAAAAAGTGGGAAATAGAAAACTAATAAATAAGTGAGAAAAAGAGAGAAACTAACTTTCAGGTGTAACTTCTGTGGACTTGCTGAAGTTTGGTGTGGTACGTTTGAAGACTTTGGTCCTCTCGCCTCCCACCACCACCTGAGCTCCCAGTAACGGCACCAGGAATGCCAGGCTTTGCAGCGTCATGGCAACCAGAGTGTCATTGGTGTCTCTCATTCCTAGCAACACCTGTAATTTTTATTAGAGTTATAAACCACTTTCAAAACCAGTTTTAAACAGGGATAGGGGACAGGGAGAGGGACAGGGAGAGGGACAGGGAGAGGGGTCACATTTCAAAAACCACCAAAATGATTTCTAATGCTGTCTGACGTTTCCTGTATATAGAGTAACTGTGTTTTTGTTATTCACCCAATGTCTGTTATATTCCAGTCTCAGGACACCATGGCAGTGGAAACAGATGCAGTTCAACACGTTCCCAGCTTGTTATTCTCACTACAGCATGATTTGTTTATTAATCTATAAAATCATCAACACACATTCAATTCATCAGGTTTATTCATTCATTAAAATGTAGTAAATATGTCTAGCTTTATCCCTGCTGTTTATTTGGGTAATGTTTCTTACTCTGTGAGATTATATGGAGAAATGATATTTTCATATTTACCTGAGGTAGGATCTGGTTCTTGAGCTCGTCATGTGAGAAGAACTCGGCATATATGTGGATGTTGGAGAGCAGCACCATGCGGACATGCTCCTCGTTCACTTTAAAGAGCTTCAGGAGCTGCGGCACCACGTATCTCCGGTACAGAGGCACCGACAGCAGACACTCCTCCTCCACTCGTACAGCAGGATCTGTAACACAGCCACAGGATCAGAGAGACTTGGGTAATACCTGTTCAATTCGCTTCTGCATTTAGAATGTGACTTTTAGATCTCAGTGCAGCTGTTGATGTTGCTGGTCAAAAAACACGTTTTTTAGTCCGGACCGTTTCAGGGTAGACGTGTCATGTGGCCCATAAAAAAAAAAAAAAAGAGGTGAGTGTCACTGTTTTAATCATTTTACACTCCGGTTTGAGTCACTCTCCTTTAATGACTCTTACAAATTAGAATTCTTATTAGGGTTGAAATTCTAATGAATTAATCAACTATAAGCCTCTGAACAGAGCTCTTTCATACCCTTTTTGGGCTGTAACAGATGGGGCAGGAAGCTTTTCACAGCAGTGGGTTCAGCAAACACCAGAGAATTTAAAAGTTTAGGAGCCAGACGAGCAGCAATTAGTTCTTCAGGAAGGCTGTGAACTCGGTCCAGCAGAAATCTGGAGAAAAAGACATGGAGGTATATAGAGCATGTGTTTATTATAGTGTGTTATACCCTAAACATAAAGATGTATAAATAAAAAAAAAGCAGAGCAGCACAAAGTCTTACTTAAAAAACTCGTGCTTTTCCTCCTCGGATTTTAAAGTTAAACTCTTCAGAAAGTTCGTGATGTCCAGAAAGTCATTCCTACTGAGATCAATAAAAGAAATAAAAAAGATCAAAGATTCATAAAAAGATCAATAAAAATGTTCTGAACATTTATCTATTTAATAATTCCAGCTGTGAAGATATCCAATTAATACAAAAATGTTTAGTGGTATTAGAACACGCTAGAAATGCTTTGTGCTAAAAGTCACATAGTTCACACACCTGAAAAACTCATGAGTCAGTAGACTGCTGAGAGGCGGCCGCACCGTGGGGTCAGAGGTTAACAGGCTGACCTGCAGTGTGCTCCTCAGACTCTCCAGCAGCTCGTCTGACACTGAGACATGGACAGACAGAGGTCAGCGAGGCACGCAGACAAAAAAATAAAAAAATAAAAATAATGAATGACGAAGGGGAGGATGAGAGAAAGATGAGAACATGTTGGATGGATACAGCATAACCATGAGGAAATGGAAAAATCCTGACGCTACAGTGGAACAACATGACTCAGTGTACAGAGAACAAATAAGAACATTATAGACTGGAGCATATGTCTAAAAAAATATTTAGTAAAATTATTGTGGTGTAAATATGCAGAAAATAAAGAGTAAAGAAGACCTTCACTGACTGTAGTTTAGTGAAACTGTGCTGTTTTTGCGATTATCCTACAGCATTTAATCACACTGAACCCCTGGAGGACAGGTTTCAGACACACAGCTCACTGCAGCTGCAGAATTAAGAACATCACTAACCGTAACTGTTCAGCAAGGGGATGAGAGCCTCCACCAGCACGCCAAAAGAGAACGCATCCCGTGCGTGGGCATGTTTTTCGGGAAGCGTTTTGAATCCACTGAGCTACAGAAAGAAAAAAAAAACAAATGTTTTTTTGTGACTAAGTCACTGAACCATAACAACATTTGAGGTAACGGAAAATTCTATAACATCAACTGAGTCTCACCTTCTCCTCAGGAGGCATGGCGCTGCTCTCTCTCACTGCCTGAACACTGGACAGAAACTGGAACCACACACAGAGTTCAACATTCTATAAAAGCTCATGCCTACAGAATTGTATTTGAAACCTCACGCGATACTGAATCTATAATGTTTGTCTCTGAGACGTGAGAAGGAGATGTGAGCTCATTTGGTCACGTCTTACCTCTGGTGTTGCTTCGGAAAATTTGCAAACCGTTTCCATCCCACCGAGCTTCCAGTGTCCATCATCACTAACGAATACAGACGACATGCACACATTGTTGTGGGTTGATTTTCCCTGAGGACACACAGGCAGGTGAGAAATATCACTACAACACTAGAACATCTAAAACACAGCTCCTCTGTGAATCCCCGAGTCTACGTGCCCTGAAGCCCAGTGGTTTGCTCTGTGCGCTCTAGCTTCCAGCTTTACACCAAAGGTCCAGGATGAACAAGCTCTAGCTTTAGTTTCAGGATTTCTATCATCCTCTAGAGTGTGTGGTGTCTGTCATTAATAAACACGAGTAGTCTGACTCTCCAAGCAGAAGATCATCCACACACTTTTTCCTGTAATGTGACCTGAGCTGACTCAGCACTAACGCCTCTAAACAACACACTTCTATTGTTTTGTTTTTTTTTAAAGACAAAAACAATTTCAGTTTTTCACAAAGCGCAGTTCATGGAAAAGAAAGTTTGGTGCTTAAAAATTTCTGAACCCTTTAAAAATTCTTGGATTTTTGTATGAATAATGACCCAAAACATCTCTCACTCTGGTTACAGTAAATGTTCAGAAGTCCATCAGCAGAACACTGAACAACAATGCTGTGTGTATCAGGGTTATAAGGAGAAAGCCACTGCTCTCCATAAAGAACTCTGCTGTCCATCTGCAAGACCACATGGACCAGACAGAAGTATACTGGTAAATGTTTTGTGGAGAGATGAGACCAAGAACTTTCTGGTTAATTTAATAAGTATTATGTTTGAAGAAATACAGCATAACTATCCTCTTCCATCAGTGAAGCATGGTGGTGGTAGTATCAAGGTTTGGGCTTGTTTTGCTTCATCTGTGCCAAGACGGCTTGCCATCACTGATGATACAATGAATTCAGAATGTTACCAGTGAAAGGAAAATATCTGTGGATTGAACCTCGAGAGAGATTGGTCATGCAGCAAGACAATGACCTCAAGCACACAAGTTGTTCTAGATAACAATGATTAAAGAGGAACAAAGTAAATGTTTTGGAATGACCAAGTCAAAGTCCTGACCTTAATCTAATAGAAATGTTGCAAATCTAATATAAATAATTTCATATAAAATGTTGCAAGAACCTGAAGCATGTGGTTCATGTGCGGAAAGCCACCAACATCCCAGAGCTGAAGCTGCTCTGTACTGAAGGATTGGGTCAAATTCCTCCAAGCCGAAGTGCAGGACTGACCAACTGAAACACTTACCTACTTAGAAAGTATTTACATATTTACATCTAACTTTTCATATTAGTTTCAGGTAAATTTGTGTGTGTAAAAGGCGAGACCTAAAACCACAACTGAATTCCCATGACCTTCAGTCCCTCAGATGGCAAGGATGTTAAAAAAAAAAAAAAAAAACACCATGTTTCAGTGACTGAGATCATCACATGGGTTTGTGAATAATTTAAAGCATAGTCTATGAACTCCATTTTTCTCAAAAAAACAAGTTTGGACTCAACTACATCCAGCGGAAACCACATGTCTACAACATCCAGAACGGTCTCGTCTCAGGCTCGAGCTCGTCTGAAACAACTGAGGCTCAGCGTGTTGTGGTCTGACGAGTCGACCTTTCAGATGTTCAGTAACAAGATTATCAACCAAAAAGTGAGGTCATGTACTGAAGCCTGGTGTGCAGTCAGCATGAGAAAAACATTTGTTTTTAAAAAATTCACTAATACATCTCATATATTATATACACTCATCAGCCATAACATTATGACCACCCGCTTAATATTGTGTAAGTCCCCCTTTTGCTGTCAAAACAGCCCTGACACGTGGAGACTCCACTAGATCTCTGAAGGTGTTCTGTGGTATCTGGCACCAAGATGTTAGCAGTTCTATGGGCCCCACCTGTCATCTCATAATCTTAAAAGATACTTACAGTTCTTAAAGGACTTACAGGACCAAAAGGATACTTTTGATAGATACTGACCACTGCAGACCGGGAACACCCCACAAGAGCTGCAGTTTTGGAGATGCTCTGATCCAGTGGTCTAGCCATCACAATTTGGCCCTTCGCCAAACTCAAAGCTCAAATCCTTACACTTGTCCATTTTTCCTGCTTCTAACATCAACTTTAAGGACAAAATGTTCACTTGCTGCCTAATATATCCCACCTACTAACAGGTACCAATATGAGGAGATACTCAGTCTTATTCACTTCACCTGTCAGTGGTCATAATGTTATGCCTGACTGATATAAAACGGATACAGAATCTGCTTTACCTGTGCACCGGCTTAGTGCTCATTCTCAGTGAAAGCACTCTAACCCTGCTCTTACCCTGTCATGGAGGAAGACCAGAGCCTGCAGAAGATCATAGACGCCAGCGCAGATCTCCTCAGGTGTGAGACTGTCCAGCAGCAGCTCCAGAGGCTGCACCCTCTCCGTCACCAGGTGTATGCCTCCATCCTGCACGGAGCACGACAGGAAGCGCAGCAAACACGGATGTCTCAGAGTTTTCAGGTGCTAAATGGGAATAGAGCACTGGTTCGTTTATGCTGGGCAACCTTTATATACATATAAAACATCTAAAGTGCACACATACCATTCAACAGCATTCATTACAAGGCTGTGAACACATCTGATTGTAAAACTAAAGCCGAGTGGTCACTAATATCGGAAAACACGCTGCTTCTAGACAAGATGCAGCACTCAAGCTCCTGAATACAAGAGCTTTCTTTCAGCATATGTACTGCTGGCACCAACGTTCTTATAGGAGTGGTTTAGGTGGAAATGAAATTTACACAAACTTTCCACTTCAAATGCAGTCACTAAGTTATAGCTGCTGTCGCTTTACACTACAGCTGTCAGATTAGTGCTGAAGAACTTATGACCACCAATTTACACCATGATGCTCAAATAGCTGATTAACATCATTAACTGCATGAAAGCAGTCCCTTTGAAATGTGTGTGTGTGTGTGTGTGTGTGATGAAACGGACATTAATTTGGTTTAGTTTTCTTAATCTGAAGTAGAAAACGTTGTGAAGGTTGTCTGATCAGCTGTAGTGTAGTACGTGATGTTTCAAGTTTTTCTCCAAAACCATTTCTAAAGTATTTTAACCACTGAACCTTGGCAGCTTTGTTGACTTTGTCTTCACTGCCCTGCTTGTAGACGAACACAGAGGCTGGTTTTCCATCCTGCAGCACAGCAGAGTACATGGTGAGGCCTGAAGGTAGCGTGACTGATGGCTGTTCGAGCACACAGCCTCTCAGCCCACTGCTCTCCGCTCCCATGCTGACTCCCTCAGGTCAGCCACACACACACTGATGGGACAGAAAACACACAGGACCAGGGTGAAGAGCTCACATCTTCACATCACTTGCTTTGAGACACAAGAGTGTGTTATTAATATATAAAGCACTTTAAATCTTCAACATAAATATGACTTTTACCAAAAATAATGTGGAAAAGTATTTTATTTATTTTCTAACACTGCCATGGAGTCTTCATCTCCCGTAAAGAGACGAGTGGAGAAAAGATGGAGTGATGACACTAAAGAAATAAACATTCTACTGACATGAAAGCTGTTAATCAGAGTGAGTGTGTGTGTGTTTGTTTATAGTGCTAAGTGTGTTAATGCAGTACTGTGTGTGTGTGTGTAGTGCTAAGTGTGTTAATGCAGTACTGTGTGTGTGTGTGTGTGTGTAGTGCTAAGTGTGTTAATGCAGTACTGTGTGTGTGTGTAGTGCTAAGTGTGTTAATGCAGTACTGTGTGTGTGTGTGTAGTGCTAAGTGTGTTAATGCAGTACTGTGTGTGTGTGTGTGTGTGTAGTGCTAAGTGTGTTAATGCAGTACTGTGTGTGTGTGTAGTGCTAAGTGTGTTAATGCAGTACTGTGTGTGTGTGTGTGTGTGTAGTGCTAAGTGTGTTAATGCAGTACTGTGTGTGTGTAGTGCTAAGTGTGTTAATGCAGTACTGTGTGTGTGTGTGTAGTGCTAAGTGTGTTAATGCAGTACTGTGTGTGTGTGTAGTGCTAAGTGTGTTAATGCAGTACTGTGTGTGTGTGTAGTGCTAAGTGTGTTAATGCAGTACTGTGTGTGTGTAGTGCTAAGTGTGTTAATGCAGTACTGTGTGTGTGTGTGTGTAGTGCTAAGTGTGTTAATGCAGTACTGTGTGTGTGTGTAGTGCTAAGTGTGTTAATGCAGTACTGTGTGTGTGTGTGTGTAGTGCTAAGTGTGTTAATGCAGTACTGTGTGTGTGTGTGTAGTGCTAAGTGTGTTAATGCAGTACTGTGTGTGTGTGTGTGTGTAGTGCTAAGTGTGTTAATGCAGTACTGTGTGTGTGTGTAGTGCTAAGTGTGTTAATGCAGTACTGTGTGTGTGTGTAGTGCTAAGTGTGTTAATGCAGTACTGTGTGTGTGTGTGTAGTGCTAAGTGTGTTAATGCAGTACTGTGTGTGTGTGTGTGTGTAGTGCTAAGTGTGTTAATGCAGTACTGTGTGTGTGTGTAGTGCTAAGTGTGTTAATGCAGTACTGTGTGTGTGTGTGTAGTGCTAAGTGTGTTAATGCAGTACTGTGTGTGTGTGTGTGTGTAGTGCTAAGTGTGTTAATGCAGTACTGTGTGTGTGTGTGTGTGTAGTGCTAAGTGTGTTAATGCAGTACTGTGTGTGTGTGTGTAGTGCTAAGTGTGTTAATGCAGTACTGTGTGTGTGTGTGTGTGTAGTGCTAAGTGTGTTAATGCAGTACTGTGTGTGTGTGTAGTGCTAAGTGTGTTAATGCAGTACTGTGTGTGTGTGTAGTGCTAAGTGTGTTAATGCAGTACTGTGTGTGTGTGTGTAGTGCTAAGTGTGTTAATGCAGTACTGTGTGTGTGTGTGTGTGTAGTGCTAAGTGTGTTAATGCAGTACTGTGTGTGTGTGTAGTGCTAAGTGTGTTAATGCAGTACTGTGTGTGTGTGTGTGTAGTGCTAAGTGTGTTAATGCAGTACTGTGTGTGTGTGTGTGTGTAGTGCTAAGTGTGTTAATGCAGTACTGTGTGTGTGTGTAGTGCTAAGTGTGTTAATGCAGTACTGTGTGTGTGTGTAGTGCTAAGTGTGTTAATGCAGTACTGTGTGTGTGTGTGTAGTGCTAAGTGTGTTAATGCAGTACTGTGTGTGTGTGTGTAGTGCTAAGTGTGTTAATGCAGTACTGTGTGTGTGTGTGTGTGTAGTGCTAAGTGTGTTAATGCAGTACTGTGTGTGTGTGTGTGTGTAGTGCTAAGTGTGTTAATGCAGTACTGTGTGTGTGTGTAGTGCTAAGTGTGTTAATGCAGTACTGTGTGTGTGTGTGTAGTGCTAAGTGTGTTAATGCAGTACTGTGTGTGTGTGTGTAGTGCTAAGTGTGTTAATGCAGTACTGTGTGTGTGTGTAGTGCTAAGTGTGTTAATGCAGTACTGTGTGTGTGTGTGTAGTGCTAAGTGTGTTAATGCAGTACTGTGTGTGTGTGTGTAGTGCTAAGTGTGTTAATGCAGTACTGTGTGTGTGTGTGTGTAGTGCTAAGTGTGTTAATGCAGTACTGTGTGTGTGTGTGTGTGTGTGTAGTGCTAAGTGTGTTAATGCAGTACTGTGTGTGTGTGTGTAGTGCTAAGTGTGTTAATGCAGTACTGTGTGTGTGTGTGTGTAGTGCTAAGTGTGTTAATGCAGTACTGTGTGTGTGTGTGTGTAGTGCTAAGTGTGTTAATGCAGTACTGTGTGTGTGTGTGTGTGTAGTGCTAAGTGTGTTAATGCAGTACTGTGTGTGTGTGTGTAGTGCTAAGTGTGTTAATGCAGTACTGTGTGTGTGTGTGTGTGTAGTGCTAAGTGTGTTAATGCAGTACTGTGTGTGTGTGTGTGTGTGTGTGTAGTGCTAAGTGTGTTAATGCAGTACTGTGTGTGTGTGTGTGTAGTGCTAAGTGTGTTAATGCAGTACTGTGTGTGTGTGTAGTGCTAAGTGTGTTAATGCAGTACTGTGTGTGTGTGTGTAGTGCTAAGTGTGTTAATGCAGTACTGTGTGTGTGTGTGTAGTGCTAAGTGTGTTAATGCAGTACTGTGTGTGTGTGTGTAGTGCTAAGTGTGTTAATGCAGTACTGTGTGTGTGTGTGTGTGTAGTGCTAAGTGTGTTAATGCAGTACTGTGTGTGTGTGTGTAGTGCTAAGTGTGTTAATGCAGTACTGTGTGTGTGTGTGTAGTGCTAAGTGTGTTAATGCAGTACTGTGTGTGTGTGTGTAGTGCTAAGTGTGTTAATGCAGTACTGTGTGTGTGTGTGTGTGTGTAGTGCTAAGTGTGTTAATGCAGTACTGTGTGTGTGTGTGTAGTGCTAAGTGTGTTAATGCAGTACTGTGTGTGTGTGTGTAGTGCTAAGTGTGTTAATGCAGTACTGTGTGTGTGTGTAGTGCTAAGTGTGTTAATGCAGTACTGTGTGTGTGTGTGTGTAGTGCTAAGTGTGTTAATGCAGTACTGTGTGTGTGTGTGTGTGTAGTGCTAAGTGTGTTAATGCAGTACTGTGTGTGTGTGTAGTGCTAAGTGTGTTAATGCAGTACTGTGTGTGTGTGTAGTGCTAAGTGTGTTAATGCAGTACTGTGTGTGTGTGTGTAGTGCTAAGTGTGTTAATGCAGTACTGTGTGTGTGTGTAGTGCTAAGTGTGTTAATGCAGTACTGTGTGTGTGTGTAGTGCTAAGTGTGTTAATGCAGTACTGTGTGTGTGTGTAGTGCTAAGTGTGTTAATGCAGTACTGTGTGTGTGTGTGTAGTGCTAAGTGTGTTAATGCAGTACTGTGTGTGTGTGTAGTGCTAAGTGTGTTAATGCAGTACTGTGTGTGTGTGTAGTGCTAAGTGTGTTAATGCAGTACTGTGTGTGTGTGTGTAGTGCTAAGTGTGTTAATGCAGTACTGTGTGTGTGTGTAGTGCTAAGTGTGTTAATGCAGTACTGTGTGTGTGTGTAGTGCTAAGTGTGTTAATGCAGTACTGTGTGTGTGTGTAGTGCTAAGTGTGTTAATGCAGTACTGTGTGTGTGTAGTGCTAAGTGTGTTAATGCAGTACTGTGTGTGTGTGTAGTGCTAAGTGTGTTAATGCAGTACTGTGTGTGTGTGTGTGTGTAGTGCTAAGTGTGTTAATGCAGTACTGTGTGTGTGTGTAGTGCTAAGTGTGTTAATGCAGTACTGTGTGTGTGTGTGTAGTGCTAAGTGTGTTAATGCAGTACTGTGTGTGTGTGTAGTGCTAAGTGTGTTAATGCAGTACTGTGTGTGTGTGTGTAGTGCTAAGTGTGTTAATGCAGTACTGTGTGTGTGTGTGTAGTGCTAAGTGTGTTAATGCAGTACTGTGTGTGTGTGTAGTGCTAAGTGTGTTAATGCAGTACTGTGTGTGTGTGTGTGTAGTGCTAAGTGTGTTAATGCAGTACTGTGTGTGTGTGTGTAGTGCTAAGTGTGTTAATGCAGTACTGTGTGTGTGTGTGTGTAGTGCTAAGTGTGTTAATGCAGTACTGTGTGTGTGTGTAGTGCTAAGTGTGTTAATGCAGTACTGTGTGTGTGTGTGTAGTGCTAAGTGTGTTAATGCAGTACTGTGTGTGTGTGTGTAGTGCTAAGTGTGTTAATGCAGTACTGTGTGTGTGTGTAGTGCTAAGTGTGTTAATGCAGTACTGTGTGTGTGTGTGTAGTGCTAAGTGTGTTAATGCAGTACTGTGTGTGTGTGTGTGTGTAGTGCTAAGTGTGTTAATGCAGTACTGTGTGTGTGTGTAGTGCTAAGTGTGTTAATGCAGTACTGTGTGTGTGTGTAGTGCTAAGTGTGTTAATGCAGTACTGTGTGTGTGTGTGTAGTGCTAAGTGTGTTAATGCAGTACTGTGTGTGTGTGTGTGTAGTGCTAAGTGTGTTAATGCAGTACTGTGTGTGTGTGTAGTGCTAAGTGTGTTAATGCAGTACTGTGTGTGTGTGTAGTGCTAAGTGTGTTAATGCAGTACTGTGTGTGTGTGTGTAGTGCTAAGTGTGTTAATGCAGTACTGTGTGTGTGTGTAGTGCTAAGTGTGTTAATGCAGTACTGTGTGTGTGTGTGTAGTGCTAAGTGTGTTAATGCAGTACTGTGTGTGTGTGTAGTGCTAAGTGTGTTAATGCAGTACTGTGTGTGTGTGTAGTGCTAAGTGTGTTAATGCAGTACTGTGTGTGTGTGTGTAGTGCTAAGTGTGTTAATGCAGTACTGTGTGTGTGTGTGTAGTGCTAAGTGTGTTAATGCAGTACTGTGTGTGTGTGTGTGT
Organism: Hemibagrus wyckioides; assembly: GCF_019097595.1. Taxonomy (NCBI): domain Eukaryota; kingdom Metazoa; phylum Chordata; class Actinopteri; order Siluriformes; family Bagridae; genus Hemibagrus; species Hemibagrus wyckioides. Next base: position 20,423,179 of record NC_080734.1, on the reverse strand, counting down.
AGTGCTAAGTGTGTTAATGCAGTACTGTGTGTGTGTGTAGTGCTAAGTGTGTTAATGCAGTACTGTGTGTGTGTGTGTAGTGCTAAGTGTGTTAATGCAGTACTGTGTGTGTGTGTGTAGTGCTAAGTGTGTTAATGCAGTACTGTGTGTGTGTGTGTAGTGCTAAGTGTGTTAATGCAGTACTGTGTGTGTGTGTGTAGTGCTAAGTGTGTTAATGCAGTACTGTGTGTGTGTGTGTAGTGCTAAGTGTGTTAATGCAGTACTGTGTGTGTGTGTGTAGTGCTAAGTGTGTTAATGCAGTACTGTGTGTGTGTGTGTAGTGCTAAGTGTGTTAATGCAGTACTGTGTGTGTGTGTGTAGTGCTAAGTGTGTTAATGCAGTACTGTGTGTGTGTGTGTAGTGCTAAGTGTGTTAATGCAGTACTGTGTGTGTGTGTGTAGTGCTAAGTGTGTTAATGCAGTACTGTGTGTGTGTGTGTAGTGCTAAGTGTGTTAATGCAGTACTGTGTGTGTGTGTGTAGTGCTAAGTGTGTTAATGCAGTACTGTGTGTGTGTGTGTAGTGCTAAGTGTGTTAATGCAGTACTGTGTGTGTGTGTGTAGTGCTAAGTGTGTTAATGCAGTACTGTGTGTGTGTGTAGTGCTAAGTGTGTTAATGCAGTACTGTGTGTGTGTGTAGTGCTAAGTGTGTTAATGCAGTACTGTGTGTGTGTGTAGTGCTAAGTGTGTTAATGCAGTACTGTGTGTGTGTGTAGTGCTAAGTGTGTTAATGCAGTACTGTGTGTGTGTGTGTAGTGCTAAGTGTGTTAATGCAGTACTGTGTGTGTGTGTGTAGTGCTAAGTGTGTTAATGCAGTACTGTGTGTGTGTAGTGCTAAGTGTGTTAATGCAGTACTGTGTGTGTGTGTGTAGTGCTAAGTGTGTTAATGCAGTACTGTGTGTGTGTGTAGTGCTAAGTGTGTTAATGCAGTACTGTGTGTGTGTGTAGTGCTAAGTGTGTTAATGCAGTACTGTGTGTGTGTGTGTAGTGCTAAGTGTGTTAATGCAGTACTGTGTGTGTGTGTAGTGCTAAGTGTGTTAATGCAGTACTGTGTGTGTGTGTAGTGCTAAGTGTGTTAATGCAGTACTGTGTGTGTGTGTAGTGCTAAGTGTGTTAATGCAGTACTGTGTGTGTGTGTAGTGCTAAGTGTGTTAATGCAGTACTGTGTGTGTGTGTAGTGCTAAGTGTGTTAATGCAGTACTGTGTGTGTGTGTAGTGCTAAGTGTGTTAATGCAGTACTGTGTGTGTGTGTAGTGCTAAGTGTGTTAATGCAGTACTGTGTGTGTGTGTAGTGCTAAGTGTGTTAATGCAGTACTGTGTGTGTGTGTAGTGCTAAGTGTGTTAATGCAGTACTGTGTGTGTGTGTAGTGCTAAGTGTGTTAATGCAGTACTGTGTGTGTGTGTAGTGCTAAGTGTGTTAATGCAGTACTGTGTGTGTGTGTAGTGCTAAGTGTGTTAATGCAGTACTGTGTGTGTGTGTAGTGCTAAGTGTGTTAATGCAGTACTGTGTGTGTGTGTGTAGTGCTAAGTGTGTTAATGCAGTACTGTGTGTGTGTGTAGTGCTAAGTGTGTTAATGCAGTACTGTGTGTGTGTGTGTAGTGCTAAGTGTGTTAATGCAGTACTGTGTGTGTGTGTAGTGCTAAGTGTGTTAATGCAGTACTGTGTGTGTGTGTGTAGTGCTAAGTGTGTTAATGCAGTACTGTGTGTGTGTGTAGTGCTAAGTGTGTTAATGCAGTACTGTGTGTGTGTGTGTAGTGCTAAGTGTGTTAATGCAGTACTGTGTGTGTGTGTGTAGTGCTAAGTGTGTTAATGCAGTACTGTGTGTGTGTGTGTAGTGCTAAGTGTGTTAATGCAGTACTGTGTGTGTGTGTAGTGCTAAGTGTGTTAATGCAGTACTGTGTGTGTGTGTAGTGCTAAGTGTGTTAATGCAGTACTGTGTGTGTGTGTGTAGTGCTAAGTGTGTTAATGCAGTACTGTGTGTGTGTGTAGTGCTAAGTGTGTTAATGCAGTACTGTGTGTGTGTAGTGCTAAGTGTGTTAATGCAGTACTGTGTGTGTGTGTGTAGTGCTAAGTGTGTTAATGCAGTACTGTGTGTGTGTGTAGTGCTAAGTGTGTTAATGCAGTACTGTGTGTGTGTAGTGCTAAGTGTGTTAATGCAGTACTGTGTGTGTGTGTAGTGCTAAGTGTGTTAATGCAGTACTGTGTGTGTGTAGTGCTAAGTGTGTTAATGCAGTACTGTGTGTGTGTGTGTGTGTGTGTGTAGTGCTAAGTGTGTTAATGCAGTACTGTGTGTGTGTAGTGCTAAGTGTGTTAATGCAGTACTGTGTGTGTGTGTGTGTGTAGTGCTAAGTGTGTTAATGCAGTACTGTGTGTGTGTAGTGCTAAGTGTGTTAATGCAGTACTGTGTGTGTGTGTGTGTAGTGCTAAGTGTGTTAATGCAGTACTGTGTGTGTGTGTAGTGCTAAGTGTGTTAATGCAGTACTGTGTGTGTGTGTGTAGTGCTAAGTGTGTTAATGCAGTACTGTGTGTGTGTGTAGTGCTAAGTGTGTTAATGCAGTACTGTGTGTGTGTGTGTAGTGCTAAGTGTGTTAATGCAGTACTGTGTGTGTGTGTAGTGCTAAGTGTGTTAATGCAGTACTGTGTGTGTGTAGTGCTAAGTGTGTTAATGCAGTACTGTGTGTGTGTGTGTAGTGCTAAGTGTGTTAATGCAGTACTGTGTGTGTGTGTAGTGCTAAGTGTGTTAATGCAGTACTGTGTGTGTGTGTAGTGCTAAGTGTGTTAATGCAGTACTGTGTGTGTGTGTGTAGTGCTAAGTGTGTTAATGCAGTACTGTGTGTGTGTGTGTAGTGCTAAGTGTGTTAATGCAGTACTGTGTGTGTGTGTAGTGCTAAGTGTGTTAATGCAGTACTGTGTGTGTGTGTGTAGTGCTAAGTGTGTTAATGCAGTACTGTGTGTGTGTGTGTGTAGTGCTAAGTGTGTTAATGCAGTACTGTGTGTGTGTGTAGTGCTAAGTGTGTTAATGCAGTACTGTGTGTGTGTAGTGCTAAGTGTGTTAATGCAGTACTGTGTGTGTGTGTGTGTAGTGCTAAGTGTGTTAATGCAGTACTGTGTGTGTGTGTGTAGTGCTAAGTGTGTTAATGCAGTACTGTGTGTGTGTGTAGTGCTAAGTGTGTTAATGCAGTACTGTGTGTGTGTGTAGTGCTAAGTGTGTTAATGCAGTACTGTGTGTGTGTGTGTAGTGCTAAGTGTGTTAATGCAGTACTGTGTGTGTGTGTAGTGCTAAGTGTGTTAATGCAGTACTGTGTGTGTGTGTGTAGTGCTAAGTGTGTTAATGCAGTACTGTGTGTGTGTGTGTAGTGCTAAGTGTGTTAATGCAGTACTGTGTGTGTGTGTGTAGTGCTAAGTGTGTTAATGCAGTACTGTGTGTGTGTGTGTAGTGCTAAGTGTGTTAATGCAGTACTGTGTGTGTGTGTAGTGCTAAGTGTGTTAATGCAGTACTGTGTGTGTGTGTGTAGTGCTAAGTGTGTTAATGCAGTACTGTGTGTGTGTGTGTGTGTAGTGCTAAGTGTGTTAATGCAGTACTGTGTGTGTGTGTAGTGCTAAGTGTGTTAATGCAGTACTGTGTGTGTGTGTAGTGCTAAGTGTGTTAATGCAGTACTGTGTGTGTGTGTGTGTGTAGTGCTAAGTGTGTTAATGCAGTACTGTGTGTGTGTGTAGTGCTAAGTGTGTTAATGCAGTACTGTGTGTGTGTGTAGTGCTAAGTGTGTTAATGCAGTACTGTGTGTGTGTGTAGTGCTAAGTGTGTTAATGCAGTACTGTGTGTGTGTGTGTGTGTGTGTGTAGTGCTAAGTGTGTTAATGCAGTACTGTGTGTGTGTGTGTGTGTGTAGTGCTAAGTGTGTTAATGCAGTACTGTGTGTGTGTGTAGTGCTAAGTGTGTTAATGCAGTACTGTGTGTGTGTGTGTGTGTAGTGCTAAGTGTGTGTGTGTGTGTGTTTAGTGCTAAGTGTGTTAATGCAGTACTGTGTGTGTGTGTGTGTGTGTGTGTAGTGCTAAGTGTGTTAATGCAGTACTGTGTGTGTGTGTGTGTGTGTAGTGCTAAGTGTGTTAATGCAGTACTGTGTGTGTGTGTAGTGCTAAGTGTGTTAATGCAGTACTGTGTGTGTGTGTGTGTGTGTGTGTAGTGCTAAGTGTGTGTGTGTGTGTGTTTAGTGCTAAGTGTGTTAATGCAGTACTGTGTGTGTGTGTGTGTGTGTGTAGTGCTAAGTGTGTGTGTTTGTGTGTGTAGTGCTAAGTGTGTTAATGCAGTACTGTGTGTGTGTGTGTGTGTGTAGTGCTAAGTGTGTTAATGCAGTTCTGTGTGTGTGTGTAGTGCTACGTGTGTGTGTGTGTGTGTGTGTGTGTGTGTACTACCCGGATATGTCCTAATACAACACATCTGACTGGGTTAGTCTAGCTAACAGATTAGCCTAGCTAGCTCTACCTACCTGTATGCCCAGTTCACCTCCACACCTCAAAGCTAGTTAGCTACTCGGCTAAGAAAATTGTTTAGCGCATATCTAACACTTCTCCACACAGCGCTTCCTTTACAAAGACATCTGGCAAATCATCTGGACCGTCAATAATACCGATTTCATCAAAAACCGTACACTCTCCACACCACCATGTACTTCCTGTTTCCCAACCGTGAACCCAGGTTCAGTCACAAATCTCTGAATGTTACCTTACATTAGCGCTACAGACAGGACACAGAGCCGGAGAGTTGTACCCTATGTAGTGCACTATATTACTGATTACAAGTCATTTGATACTCACCCACGGTTAGGACGAGACCAAGTATTTCTGTGTTACGGGGGTTATATGTTTAAATACTACAATCGGTGACATTTTGAATATAACTACGAATATATTTTTGTTAATGTTCCCACTTCAAGAACTCATTTTCAATAAATAATAATCTTATTTTACTTGCTTTACATTTAAGCGGTTTTTAAAGGTGGATTTATATGTGTACTCTCAAATGACGAGAATGGTTCACACCGTGGTGGTCCGAGCAGGGGACAGGTTGATCAGCACACGCTGCTTACAGTGTGAACCCAGAGGCGTGATTATTCTGATCTGTTTATATTTATATTGATTACAGTAAACACTGGGCACAAACGTTCCAGGGTTAGTCAACGTGTCCACTGTGGCCTGTATATATCCCCAAAGGTGGTAGGTGTCTTCTATTAAGGACACCTACAAAGTGACAGTTTGGAGGAAAATCATCAACTAGCACTTTTCCAATCTTACACATTTATACACATTTATACATGACATAATACTCCTCTCTGAGGAGGGACACCCCATACAAGGTCCTGGAGACCCAAGGCTCATGCGTGTGTGTGTGTGGTGTGTGGGGGGGGACTGAAGGTTAACCTCAAAATCCCACAAAACAGCACAAATGATTGTAAAAGTTCATGCTGGATCAGATAGGAAGGTGTGAGATCTCTGATCTTAATGCTGATGAGAGGTTTACGTCTTTGCAGGGGTGTCAAACCAGATCCACAAAGGGCCAGTGTGGGAGAAGGTTTTCATTCCAACCGAGCAGAAGCCACACCTGAGTCTACTGAAAGCCAAGATTAGTTGATTAAACAGGTGGAATCAGGTTTGGCTTCTGCTCGGTTGGAATGAAAACCTGCACCCACACGGCCCTTTGTGGATCCGGTTGTGCTATGTCCTATGGGCTCTATATTTCTGTTCTCAAAGTCTTCTTTAAAGGGTGGAGGTCACTGACTGTTGTTTTTTAGTTTTCTCACAATGTTTCTGTCATCAGGTGTGGTTGATTTTCTTGACTGACCTGTTTGGTGTCTGTTGCTCAGTACTCCAGTGGTTCCTTTCTTTTACAGGACATCCAAAACTGCTGCACTGATTTTACCCCAGGGGTCAATCATTGATGTGACTGCTGATGAATTTGACAATAAACCTGAGAAACACAAAAAGGCACAAAACAGAGAAACAGAGATGTTCTCCTTACTAACTTAATCAAGAATCAGAGTAGGGTGTCTGTGTGTGTGTGTGTTATATTAAAAATATAATACTTAATATTAAAATATTTCTTTTCAAATTATTTTTCATTTTGTATTGTGTTACCTCAAGGCAAAGAAAAACCTTTAAAACTCCACTCTGCATAACCATCACCTTAAACACGCTGATTTAACAAGATTAAATACAAAGTGGAATGTCTCACAAATGCATTGTTTATTTTAATCATTCCTGCCATTGTACATTGACGATCATCATCATCATCATCAACATCATCATCATCATCATCATCATCATCACTCTCATATTCCTCTCTGTAGAGTTCATCATCCTGTTCATCACCTCATGCCACCTCGTTCTCACAGGGAGTGAAACGAGCTTCATCTCTGACACACTGGAGTCATGTGTAAACGTGTGAGGTGTGGATTGCGTATCATTCTGACAATAATATATCAGAGCTGAATATCAGTCATATCAATACACACTGTTAGGTTATGTGCCTGGCTATGATGTAAAAACCTTCAGATCGTCTTGTACTCTATCTTACACAGACCTCTAACAGTATTGTTCTAGTTATTCTAGTCAGTCATTCTGAGTGATTCCAGTAATCCCAGAGCAGCATGCACTTTCAATAACCAGTCTTCCCAACAAAAACATGGAGGAAATTTTGAACTAGATGAAAAATGACTGGAAGATTAGTTGCTGCAGTGGACCACATGACCATCTCAGTAATAAACACAAATGACAATGATGAATACATTTATTTAAATCCTCAGTAGGAACAGTATGATGCTGCTTCTGACTTGGGGATTAGGGATAAATACAAATTTACTTTAAACTTTGTCTTTTTTTCAGTATTTTTAAATTCTGTATAATTAAACTTAATTAGACTTAAAACTTAAAATAAAATAAATTAAAATAAAATTGTTTTGAATTGAATTCTGAAGTCTGTATTTATTTGTATAGACCTCAGATATATATATATATATATATTTATATATATATATGTGTGTGTGTGGGTGTTAAGTAGAAATGACAAAATCGGGGTAAAATCCAGGATAAGGCGTGTTAACCTCTAGGTCTGGACATTTTGTAACAGTGAGAGAAATGTTCCTTCAGCTCTCTCTCTCTCTCTCTCTCTCTCTCTCTCTCTGTAAATAACTGTTTTTTTAAACTGCACTCTAGCCTTTACTCAGAGAGGGAGAGGGTGGAAACCCTGATGTTTTTCCCACACTGCCAGACGCTTACAAATCTCACAGTTTTGATCTAAGAGACCGGAAGTGACCGCCCAACACCTCCGCTTCCAGCATCTATAAAATCAGAGCCACTTCACACACACTCTCACACACACACACACACACACACACATACATACCCACGGACATTCTCACAGACGCTGAGAGCTCACACATCAGCTCGTACTCCAGGTAAGGCACAAATACACTGCTGTGAGTTTGACTTTTGTTGAGCTCTTTTGAGAATGACTGACCGTCTTCATGAATCCTGTCAGGTTCCTGTCGAGATGAGGAGCTCCGTGTGTCTCCTCCTGCTCTCAGCGTATGTCCTGTTCACATGCTCCTCAGCACAGAGTGAGTACAAATATATGTGAAATATTGTGATGAAATCTGTGTGAGAGTCAGATGCAGGCTGCATGAAGTCTATAAATGAGTTGAATCAAGCTCCTATGGTTTCTCTCCTACCTTTCTGTAGTTCGATACTTTAGTTCATTTTTCCTCTAACTAGTTTGTGTTAATTGTCATTGAGGGTAAGTTTCTGATCCCTGGATGCTGCAGAAGTGACACTACTACACTCACACCAGCACTACACAAACACACTAACATTTCAACACAACACATTTTTAATAAGAAAATATTGATTTAGGTTTTTAGTTGTTGGAAATCAGTGACTCAGCAGTTTGGGGCCCATCCAGGTTTATTTAACCACCTGACACCAGAACCTCAGCCATGATGCATGTCACCCAAATGGCCAGTGCTAGAGGATATAATAATAGTAATAGTAATAATAATAATAATAATAATAATAATAATAATAATACTCAGAGCAGTGACAGATCCTATCCACTGGACAGCGTAGATAAATTTGTGCACAGCAGCAGATGCTACAGAGTCAGCACATGCCAACAAAAAGCAGCTTTATGGACTGTTTACCTGATAATGACATCATTCAGGGCTGTTCGGAACATTTTACTTAATATTGTGCAATTTTTACAATCAGGACAGATGAACCTGAATTATTTTAATTATTAATGAGTTTAAAGTATCCTGAAAAATCTGAGACACACCTGATCACATCACACATGTTACAGCAGGATGCTGATGAACATCTCATCTCATGTTATTTTGCAGAAAGCTGCAGTGGCCGATGTGGAGAAGCGTATATCCGAGGCAATGCGTGTCAGTGTGATTACGAGTGTCTCTCACACAACGAGTGCTGCAGAAACTATGAATCTGTTTGCACTGAAAGTAAGTGTCCTCTGTGCTCTACTAGCCATGTGTCTTTAAATCTTACTGCATGAGATGAAGGGCATGGTGCTTATGGGTAAACTTTACAGGAAGTTTGTCAGAGTTCCTAGACTTAACATCTACAACCGGAGCTCCTGCTTTTAATTATTTAAAAAAATCTGGTTTAAGCCTCAATTAAGGTGTGTTTTTTTCAATGCTGAAAATTTAGCATCCATGAGTTTACTAGATATGCTAAATTTTTTAATGGACGAGTTAAGATTCAGTATTTAATAGAAACAATGTAGAAAATTTATTTTAATATTCCAGTTATGCTTGTGTAGAAATGGTCTGTGTTACAGGACTATACTGGTAATGCATAATCCCTACATTTAACTGTATGTGTAAAGTCATCAGAAGCAATCTCTATTCCATCAGCACTCATAAAAACACCACATCTGAATAAAATCTAGTTTGTAGGTAAGTAATCACATTGCTGGAATTGGAGTAAAAATCAAAACGCTGTAAGAACCAGAGAAAAATCACTTGGCAGTGGGGTGTGAGTGATAAGAGGAGTGTGTGTTGTGCTGCAGGAGGCTCCTGTAAAGGCCGATGTGGTGAGCGTTTTAAGCGAGGGAGACAGTGTCACTGTGATATCGAGTGTGTTAAATACAGACAGTGCTGTCCAGACTATGAGACCCAGTGCACCACTGAGGGTAAGTTCACAATTTCTTCTTATTCTCAAACTTCTTGGAATTGCAGTATACAGCGTCTTTCACAGTTATCGCCTAAAATGGGCAAACATTTTTTAAAACTTTTTTAAACAATATTTTAAGATTTCCTTCTTCAGTTCAGACCATGGGTTTCAAATGTGAAGACATTTATTTAGTTTGTCTGTAATCATGTGATCACTGAATTGCCATGCTGTAATTACTCCATGGTTTCCTGTATGAATGAATGATAGATTCCTCAGTGGAAGAAGAATACAGTGAGTTTGAGGTCACCACTCCTCTGTATGACATGGCAACTGAAGGTAATATTTACTTTTCTTTTTAAAAAGTATTTTGTGTGATTATTTCATGACTATTTTCGGGAAAGGTATAAAACGTTGAGCAAATTGAGCCACTTGAATGAGTATAAAATGTTTAATGGCCACCAGTGTGAACAAAGACTATCAAATAAAACATACAGTTTGCTAAGATGGTTTAAATATACTAGAGGATTAGAGGAATGACTTGAGAACTGAGGATTGAGATTACTCCAGCAGAAAACATTAGTTTCCATTTACAGTGTTATCATCACTGAATGGAACAGAGAAAAGAAATGGTTGATTGTGCACAACTTCAGTGTACAACTTAAATGGAGTAAACAATTTTTTGTTAGTTGAACAGTTTGTACAGGTTACAGGTTACTCTTTCCATTAGCTAATCATTTCTCCACACAGACATTGTGTGCTTCATGCTGCCACTTCCTTACAAAATACTTCTGCAAGGCTCTGGACCTTTTTCCACACTATTTCCTACACATATTCATATTCTCCTGAAGGAGACAGGAATAAGAAGTCACATGATGCCATAAGTTCATAAATAAAGCTAGAGAATCACTAAAGACATAATTACTGAAGATCCAGTCTATGGCCTGAGACCAGTGTGGATTTGAACATTTTTGGACAGATTTGATCCTAGATTAACCAAGTCATAGAAGCTAATATATGATGTTGACTTGAAGGTGAAGGCTGGCATATGTAGTGGGTTAGACTTGACCTTCTCATAGAGAAGAGATACATAACAGAAAAAGCACATACCTTTGCTTGGCACATGGCTGAAGTTTGTTGAGTGAAGCTTTCCACATTTCTGTTCTGAACTCCTCTGCTAGGAGAGAGAGGAGCGTTTTATTTACATGACCTTTCTGAGGAAAAGATTTGCTACTAATCTGCACAGATTCAGAAAGCCCAAGCAGGTAAAACTGTGGTCAAATTGTGGACAAGACCGTGTCTGGTGTAGAGTTTATCTACTCCCAGTGCAGCCCCAACCGACTCTACATAGGTGATGAAGAGATCTAATCCCTTTGCTTGGTCTTCAGAAGGAATTGCTGTAACCTTAGACTTGTTCGAGGCTAAAATGCTGCCTTACACTTGAGAGTGCTAACATCTCTTGGGTATTTTGTAGAACTGTGATGGCATCCTTCTTTGTAAGGATAAATCATCACCATCAAAGTTTCTCTCGACAAACTGCCTGGCCTTTTTCCCATATTCTCTCCCCTTCAGAGGCAGCTCTGCTGAGACCTGTATGGTGCCTGCATGAGAAGGATCAATGCTAAACAAATGGATCTGCATCTACTGCATCCATGTATTTTCATTGCCATTGTTGTGTATAGTAAGTTCAGGTGAATTCTATAGTCTTCCCTTGCCAGGATTCAATCCTTCCTGAAGCACAGTATTATTAGACTATTATTCAAGTAGACCAAGGTTCATGTTGGGTCCTGATAGAAAGATATCATTTAAGGAAGCACCTTGGTGTTGTGCACTTGAATCAAAAACTACCCTCAGTATATAATTAGGTTTATGAGGGTGATATGCTCCAAAGATAAATGAATAATTAAATAAGTAAATGCCAACATTCTTCATCATCCTGTATGAGTGGGCTAGCATTGCCTGTCTGTTCTCATATCTCGCTCGTGAAAGCTATGAATCGAATGTCTTGGACTGTGGCAAGGGCAGATGGGTCATTTGTAGGACCATGATGCTCTCTAGCACCTTTCTACCACATTGTATACATTGCACTGAAAAGGTTAGTGTACAGGTGTTCCTAATAACGTGTGTGAGGAAGTGTATACAGTCAGAGCAGTAGAGCTCTTGATTATGCTGATCGGTCTGTCATGTTTCCTTTGCTCTTCCCCTGTATTAGCTGAAAGCGGTAACAAGCCTTCTCCCTATGACACTCCTGAGCTTTTGGACCCATTTCAAAATCAAGTGGCACCACTTCCTTACCCGTATGATTTCGGAACAGTGCCAAGTGAGAAAATAAAATCAAGCACACTTTCCTTTTCAGTATGCTTCTTCTAGTTAATTTAACTCTAACTGTGCTATTCCTTCCAGGTATAATCGGTTCTCCTTTGCCTGACAATGACCCTGAAAAATCTCAGGATAGCTCTGAACCTGAGCAGCTTTCTCCTGACAACTCAGCTCCTAATATTCCTCCAACATCAACTATGCTGGCTGTCACCCAGCAACCATCAGAACAGTACACAACTACCACAAGCCCCTCAGACATCACACCTGCATCCAAACACACTGACCCGAATGCAGAACCAAAAATCACGGAAGCACATGATAATCCTGAAATACCTCCTTCTAATTCAACTGTCAATCCTCAGTCTGACTCTGAACTGGATCGACTTCCTGAACTAGATCGACTTCCTGATCTGGATCAACTTTCTGAACTGGATCAACTTCCTGAAGAGGATCAACTTTCTGAACAGGATCGACTTCCTAACAATGCATCAGTTCCCACTGTTCCTCCTAATCTGGCTTCAACTAAACCAAATTCCACACCAATGTCTAACCAAAGTGCTACACAAAACTCTGAGAGTACCTCAGAGCCCAAACCCACACCTTCAGACCTTAAGCCTTCTACTCCTGTTCAATCAGATGATAAACTTGATCCAGAGGTAAGTCTGGAGAATCAGACAGATGCTCAGTTGGAACCCAGTAAAAACACAACCCCAGGAACCCTGGAAATCGAGAAAATGGTCTCGACAGACAAACCTAACATTGAGAAAATGACAGAATCACAAAATGAAAACTTGGATATAAACAACATTCTTTCTACAAAGCATTCTCCAACTTACCCTGCCTTAATAGAAACAACCCCTGCTTCCAACATAGCTATCCCTTCTCCAACTAAAGTGCAAGAAAAACCCACTAAACCTATAGACACTAACAACAATCTTCAGGACCTTCAGGATTATCAAGCAGGTAAGGATGCAAGATTTCCTTTACATTTCCTCAGTATACACTGTGCCAACAATGTTTGTGTCATTTCTTAAGAACCACAAGCATGACGTACATCACGGTCACTACGTTTCTCAAATGTCTGTAACATTTAAAATGAAAAATGTATTAGTGGCTATTTCATGAACATCATTTCAAATGAGAGCACTTATACACTTTAAATACCAAGACACAATTTACACAGTGCATATATCATATATGTCTTCAGATTTGTGCCCTCTTTTTCACAGATGCCAACAGTGACTCTAATCTCTGCAGTGGTCGTCCAGTTAATGGCTTGACTACGCTTAGGAATGGCACTATTGTGGTTTTCCGAGGTCAGTACAAAATGTCCACTTGATTTCGAGCAAAGATTTGAATTTTCTTAGAACATTGTTGTGTATAATGCAGGTCTTTAGCCTAGTTTTGTCCCTAAGCCAGTTTTAAAATGTAGCCCAGTCATTTCTGGGTGATGTAGAGCACTAAGCTCAGTGGTACAGTTGGTACAGCGGTGATGCCTCACACCTCCAGGGTTCTTGGTTGAATCCTGAGGTCAGGTTCTCTGTTTCTTCCACACCTCCCAGAAACATGCTTTTAAATGTTCTGCTGCTAGTCTAAAGTGAATTAGTGTGTGAATGTGCATTTGCGTTGTGGCCTGCAATGAACTGGCAACCCAAATGAGTTTTATTCTCTCACCTTGAGCCCAGTTTTCCTGGGATTGGCTCCACAGTGACCTTGACCAGGATGAAGAAGCAAGAAGTTGAATGAATATATTTATTTATTATTCATTCTACTATTTATGGACAGCTTGAATTCATGTAAAGGCTGAACATAATTTATTCATAATAATAGTATACTGCCAAGGAATTGTGTGTGCTGAGGTCATGTATGCCCCCCTCCCCCCACTATCGCATACTAGGCCACTACTTTTGGATGCTGGACTCTAGACGAAAAGCTGGACCTGCTCATTTGATCACAGACTTTTGGGGAGTCCCTTCACCCATTGACACAGTCTTCACACGCTGTAACTGCCACAGCAAGACCTACATCTTCAGGGTACTTTTACTAATAATCATTAAAGTGTTAATCATATACAGTTCATTCCACAGATTTGTTGTTATGTGTTCATCATGTTTGTGTCCCGCAGGGGGATAAATACTGGAGGTTTGAAAATGACGTCATGGATGCCGGCTTTCCCAAACCCATCAGTGAGGGCTTCGGGGTTAAGGATCACATCGTGGCAGCTTTATCCATGCCTCAGTACAGGAGCAGGACGGAGTCTGTGTTGTTCTTTAAAAAAGGTTTAAACAGCATGATCTTGCTTTAACTCCATCAGTGTTCTGAAATATTCTCCTCCATGTACTGAGAATATTTATAACAATAACAGATCTGCCAACCTCATAGAGGAGTAATGAGTACAGTTTTCAGTTTCAGCTGCGTTTTTGTGAGAGAATAGTGTTTATTTTAGTTTCAGCTAATATCAGTGAACAAAATACCTGTGAAACAATTTCAGATCCAAAAAATGAGTTTTTTTTTTTACAGTGCTAACTCTGGTGAAGTGTTAAAATGTGGAGTTTCTGTGCTGAATGTGAAGGTTGGCAGGTCTGCATTAAATACAAATCTGAAGATTTAATTCATCTCTGGAAAGCTTTGAAATATTCTGCAGCTAGTTATGTGGCTTTCCAAACTTCTCATGAAGATGTACTGTCTGCAGGTGGACTGGCTCAGAGATACAGCTACTACAACACACCTAACTGTGGCAGCAAGGCAGCTGCAGTCATAGTAAAGAGGAGATTCAGAAAGGCAGCAGGTAACAACCTTAAATACAGAAATGTTTTTCTCAGCACAAGTTCTTTGCAGTGGGGGATGTGGGGAGGTGGTTAAAGCCAGTTGTGGGCGAGTGAGTGGGTAAACTTTGTGTAGATAAACCCTAGTGTAAACGTAACACAGAGATAAGACTCCACTCTGTGGCTTGCCAGTCAGTGAAGTAATCCAGTAACACCATGACACACACTCAATAGAACAGAACATTATTCCAGTCAACTGACCTCACACACTGACGGGAAGAATGACTCAAACCTTGAATTTATGCCTGAACAAAATACACAAGCTGAAAAAAACTGAGGATCAATTTTGTTTCTCTCTCTTGTGATGTTCTCTCTTTCAGACCCTGCTCTTGGTCCACAGATCGACATTAGGAAGATGTGGGTAGGCTTCCCACCCATGGTGACATCAGCCGTGTCAGTCCACACTACAGGAGGAGATGGATACAAATACTACATGTTCTCCCCGAGTGAGTACATTACACAAACTGGCTCCAAAGTTTGTGAGACAACAAACTATTCAGGGAATGAAAGTTGTGAGGAAATGAAGACTATTTGCTACAAAACCCTATGAAATCATTTAATATAGCTAGGTTTGGTTTGAAGAACATCTCTGTAGTCATCTAACAATTCTTATAAGGAGCTTATAAGTGTGCTGTATAACGACAACAGCAAATCATTCACAACTGTGAAGAAATGAACAAGAGCTTCTCTCCAACATGATACAAAGGTCTTAGGACAGAAGTCATAGCTCTGGTTGTTGAAAATCTAGTTTGATCTCATGTCTAGCTGGGGTCTTAAACACACCAGGGTGGGGTCGGAAAGTTGGCAGCTTCTTTAATCCTCACAGACTAGACACTAGTTATGAGGCCTGAGGTCATGGCACATGATTATACACTCTGGTAATGTCATCATTAACAAAACAACCATCACACTTTAACTCCTCAGAAATGTTCGGTCACTACAAAGAAGTGGTTTACACCAAATTCCCCACAGAATTTCTTTAAAAATAATAATAATAAAGGCTTAACAGTACTGTACATTTCAGATCCCTACATGAGAACACTGATGTTCAGACATATCTTATAGAAATTTTGCTTTTTTTTCCAGCCAAGTACTACAGTTTAAAGATGGAAGGCGACACTCCGGTCATTCTCACTCCTAAAGCTGGCCCAGAAAAGCAAAAATCAGCCAAAAGTTGGTTCAGATGCCAAGAGACAAGCAAGATGTAGAACATACTGTGCCATTTAAAATGAGGACTGTGTGCACCAACCTTTTTATTATAGAATTGAATTATTGCTGTAAAACACTGAGGGTGTGTTCACAGTGAGACTCTTTCAAAGTTTAATGCTTTATTTACCCGACCAATCAAGTCACAGTTTATAGGGCATATGAGAAAAAAACAGACTGAATAATGATATTTATGACATCCTAATAAACTAATATTTATTACAGATAGTAATAAATTTAAGCAAGAAGCAAGTCAGACTAGTTAGATACTGACTAGGACTGGCAAGATTGTGGTATGATGTGTGAAAAGTGCCTCTTTTTTTGATTATATCTGCAGCATGTTTCCTATTCATTGAGTTTTCTGCCTTGTGTAAAGGCAGCTTAAAAAAATAAATAAAAATCATTTTGTACCAAAATTTCTTTATTATATCCACATAAAATATAGCAACGCTTTAGGGTCAGCATAAATGCTTAAATGAAACACAAATGGTTGAAAAATCTGAACTTGAGAATGATCACAGCTCTAGTAGAACAGCGTGTCGACAGTGATGGAGTAACAACTGGAACATCTCAGGATTCATCTGGCAAAGCGCCTTCGCACTCCCATAACTCCTGATCCATCTGACGTAAGAAACAGGATGAAGCACTGTGACTCTGCTGTTCACACGATGTCCAGTAAATGCTTTTTAATACTTTCTCAATTATTTCTAATAAAATTGCACCAATGTTCATCTTGTTCTGTTCTTGTGGTTATGGATGTCTGTGTGTATCATGGTAAAGAAATAAGTTCTAATATACCTCTCTTAACGAAACCTCTGGTGGCGCGTCCTCGAGTCCACTGCCTGCCCGATCCTGTTCGGACTTTGGGTGGCTGAGTGCTGCTTGTGTCTGAGAATGAATGAAAAGAAAGGGGGAGAAGTGGGGGAGGAGTGCTTTAACATCACCACAAACTTTGTGAGAAAGCAGTGGTTAAAGCTGGACATCTCAATGAAAATTTTATATATTTACTTATAAAACACACACACACACACACACACACTTAAACTTCAACATGGGTATTAGTAATTAAAGTTTCTGTATTCGGGGGGGGATGAGTAGCAGTAAAATTTAGGATTTCACATGGCTGAACTGCGTAACGTGTGTGTGTGTGTGCGCGCGTGTGTGTGTGTACCTGCGGAGCTGGATGAGGGCTCCTGGCTGGTTGAGGGGAGACTGGCATCATCAGAAGGTTGAGCTGGCTCTTCAGCATCAGTCTGAGAAGACGACTCCAGTGCTACCTCTGTACTGCTTCTAAAAACACATTTCTCACACTCACTTCATCTCAAGCCAACATCTACACTGTTCTAATAAACAGAGCAAGATACCCAATACTCTCCAGTTCTACAGAGTTACAAATGCACCACAGCATTCTATAAAAATGGTGCAGTAAAAAGTTTTTTCAGCAAAGAAAATGAAGGAATTCTTGCTTGTGGTACTCACACAGACATTACAAGGATTAAAATGCTAGAACCATTCTTACAAAAAAAACAAACAAACAAAAAAAAACATGAAAAATAACCAAAATACAGTGACTAAAGTACAAGCTCACCCATCTTCCCCTGCTTCAAGCAGGACATCTTGCTCTTCAGCTGTACTGGGACCAGTCACAACACACACACTCGGTGTGGATGTGCTTACTGTTGGCACAGACTGGGAGGCGTGTTCAGACACTTCTGAGGGGTGTGTCTCTGAGAATGCAGTCACTGATGAGCAGAAAATGATGAGCATCAGTAATAATATAGAATGAAACATGAAGAGCTATAAGGAACCCCATGAATAATAAGAGAATCAACTATTAAAACACAGCTGGATCTTTTAATTGGGTGACACCATGGCTTTAGGAATGTCTTCCTGGACAGGTGAAAACAGTGTGTGTGTGTGTGTGTGCTTTGTTGGAGCACATACCCGGAGCAGCCACCTGGAGAGGGGTGGTGGGTACACTACGTCCCCCTGGCGAGTCTTCATGAGTGGGCAGAAACATGGGACTGTCATACATACCAAGCCCTGCAGAGCACACACAGGCACACCATGAACACACATACACCGCAATGCATGTGACATGGCTGGGCTTTATTATCGGCTTTAGATTATTATTATTATTCCATGTCATATCATCTGTAATCTGTTCTAAGTCAATAGCAGAACAGGTAGTGAGGTGAGAAGAGAATGAGGATAAAACAGCTTTTTTTTTTTTAAGGGTGGGGTATTCTAGTATTTTAATTTTAATACACAGCACCTTATGTTTCAGCTTGCTGGGTTTAATGTCACTCATTAGTCTCACTATTCTTTTTGTTAAAGGTGTGATTTATAGCGAGCTGACGGGGAGGATTCAGTGAGGACACACTACCTCCTTGTGAAGCCAGTTGGTCCAGATCTGCATTAGAAGAGCTGGTCTGTGGGACGTCATCAGAGAGGCCAAAGCCAAAACGCAGCACACCTGTTACCTGGGGAGAACTTGCACAAGACCAGAACTTGTGATCAACATCCCTCACTTCAACACAAACTGCTGAAAAAACTCCAACATTATCTGTGGCTAGTTATGAAATACAGATGATCTTAAGAGAAGCCTAATGTTCTTCATACAGTCAAATCTAGTTTTAGAATTTGAATTTGTCTCCATGTTAAATACTAATACTCACTGGAGAGCTTCACTGAAGCAGTCTGTGCGATGGGAAACAGCCAGTGTGGGGGTGCTGGGGACCATGCGGTCATCCTCCTCATAGAAGGGCTGTTGAGGCTGCTGGAAGTGCAGGAGGAGGAATTAAGAGCAGAGTGAAATCATGGAGATGAACAAAAGCTGAAAAAGCAGATTATAAACAAAGTCTGGAGAACTCACTGTGCTACCGGACACCCCTGAGGTCAGCTGAAGTCCTCGTCCGACAGGCTGCCGTCTCGCAGGGATACGCTGACAAAAACATTCACCTTACTGTCACATTCATTACTGTGGTTTTCATCTACAGGTTTAGTCGGACAGACCCGTACACAATTCTTATTAAATAAATGAAGACAAATGAAATCTGCATTCAAACTAATAAAAAAAATATGACTTGTAAATACCTGAACTTGAGAGGGTTGAGCTAGCTCCTGTATGGGCGGAGCCAGAATGCTGAGTCGAGGAGGCAGCGATTGCTGTGGTCTCCGTGGGGACGGTGGAGGACGGGGCGCAGAACTGGTGATTGGTTCAGGGGAGAACGCCACTACAGAGCTGGATACTGAGGGGATGGAAAAGAAGCTCTAGGATGAACATCATACTTAGCAAAGCTCTAGAGATTTCATATTACATCAGAAAAAGACCAAAGGGACAAATCAGAGCATTAAGTTTTGAATGCAGTAAAAGTGGGTTATGGTATCTTACAGGGGATGGAGACAGCCATGTTCTGGGTGGAGTCTGTTGCACCGAGACTTTCCTCATTTTCAGTACCTGGATCAGCAGCATCAGGGCTCTAAAGGAAATCAGGAGTGGCAAGTGTTGAAAGAAATGATTGATTCTTCTGTATTGGGGTTGGGGGATGAGATAAACCTGTCTGGTGCACCAAAGTGTTTATACCTCTGTATTATCACCCTCATAGGCCTCACTGGGATCTCCATTGCCACTCCCCTCGTTGCTATCCTCTCCTTCCACCCCAATCCCACCCTCATCATCATCCTCCTCCTCATCATCATCATCATCCTCCTCTTCCTCAAATTCCTGAAAACATGAAAACAACGACTCAAGTTATAAACATTCAACTAAGACTTGTGAAGCTCAACAGAAGCAAATTACTTCCTCAAAAGCAGGAAGTAAACTAAACATTTTGGACATACAGTGCACCATAAAGGACAACAACCATTTAGCTGCCATAAAGCTATTACAGCAAGTGTTCAGTACAGGTAATAATACTATAGTTTATATAAAGTAATAAAATAACGTTACCTGCTCCTCTTCATCCGTCTCCTCCTCCTGCTCTTCCTCACTTTCTGAGTCACTGACAATGACGATTACTGGTTCTTGCTCTTCCTGACTGTGTGAATCAGACACCTGGGAAAGGAGAAATTCTACATGTACAGACTGAGATGCCCCGGACTCCTCATCTACCTCGTCCAGGGTGGGGTAGTTTTCCAGCTCCTACAAATGAATACAGCAAATGTCTCAGTGTGTTTGGGTATATGATAGGGTTAATGACATGTGACAGTCTGATAAATGCCAGTATTGTTGTAGTCTGCAGTACTGTAACAGTATTAGTGGACTGAAATGTTCTTACAACATCATTATTAATCCCTTGTTAATAATACCCAAGCTTACATCAACAGCATCAGCTGCTTCCTGGCTGCCTCCTGGTACAACACTCTCAGCTTCAGTGCTGTCCTCAAGCATCCCCATCTAAATACAAACATTATCGGCTGAAACAGGAACAGCTCTAATCTCAATAGCTCTCGTATGTAGGTCCAATTGTTCATCTACTTGTATTTTAGGTTGAAGTCTCACCTCCAGCCCCACTCTCTGCATACGGAGCTTCTTGGAGATGGGAGGTTCAGTGGGCTCCTCCTGAGGCTCCAGGTCAACTGTAATGTTTTCCAGCTCCTCCTCTCGAGGCCGCTTAGTTAAGGTGCTTCCAGGTGTCGCTGAAACTGCAGAGTAAAGGTCATGTTAATGTACCTGCTAAAGTCCAGAAAAGACAATGGGAAGATCATTAACACAGAGGTCATTAATACAACCTCTAACAGGTTTAACTTTAATAGAGCGTGAGTTTGTACACATATAATGCCTTTGATATCAGAGATTGATATGAGAGTTTAAATGATAGTTAATTTGTGCCAAACCATCCTCATATTCACTTTTATTATTCTAGTTAGGCTAAAATTTGTGTACTTGAACACTATTTTTCACAGACAGACAGATTTGGGTAGATGAATTCTATTTATAGAATAATTTTAGCATTAGTTCATTGTTCATAATCATTAGACATTGGGATCATCTACAAGATCACCTGTTCCAAAAACAGCTGTGGATGTGGACGGTCTCTCCATTTGGGAAGTGCTGGGTGTAGCCTCCATCATCATAGGAGCAGAGGCAGGCTCCTGACTTGCAGGCTCAGTGGGTGGTAAGCTCTGCTGCTGTGTGGGCTGGACGAATGCAGTGGTCTGGCTCTGCTGGACACTTAGCATGGGTTGAGCCAGCGTGGTCTGAATATTGGGGCTGGTGGAACGCACAGAACCAGTGGTGCTTCCAAACACAGGCACGTGGTCCAGTGGTGCCTCTGATGACAGAGCTGGGAAACAGCAACAGGAGATCAGAAAATAAAATCTCTATGCAGCAAACAGCCTTATATTTCAGTTGTACACATGCATTCTTATTACTTCCTTTAAATGGATGTATAATCTCAAAAGCTCAGGGGCCTAGTATAAGCCTTCACTATTCACATGCTGTTAGAGTGGAAGCAGGGTTAGGCACACATTGTGTATAACCTCAACACGTACCTTCCTGGCTCTCCTGCTGGGTGGTGGGCATCACTGTAGCAGTAGGAGTGGGTGTGGGCACTGCAGCAGGGGTGATCATTGGTTTTATACTGGCCCTTGGTGTGGGCTTGTTTCCTGGAATGGCTGGGGGCTTGCTGGGGGTTGCCACCAGGGGAGTGGGTTTTATATTAGCTGTGGGGGGCTCAGAGGTGCTTGCACTAAAGAAACAAAGTATGTGCAAAAATCAAAAAATTAATAATAGTAAATGCTTCACACTTAACTGATTAACAGCAACAAGAAGAGCATGAATACACTAGTCTGTCTAGTGTAACAGACCTGCCCCTTTCAGCCACTGGTGTGGATTTTAGTGAAATCTGCCTCTGTTCTGTAGTCCTCTGCTGCTCCTGAGTCTGGGAACACACCACACTGATCAGTACTGAGCATTGCTGAGAGAAAAAGTAGTGGCTAAAAGCCTATTAAACAGATCAAATGCACTGCACTGTTACATCTACAACAGTTTAAACCAATAAAAATGTTTACCTTGCTGGGGCCTTGCTCCAGTGGCTCATCTCTCTGCTCGACATGTCTCTCCTGCTGCTCACGCAGGTCCCGTAGCTCTCGCAGCTCCTTCTCCTGCCGGCTCAGGCGGCCCTCATACTGTGAGCGTAGGGCATTTATGCGCACCTCCAGCTCCTCACGCTGCTGCTTCAGCTCCTCGTTCTCCTTCACCAACTGACCCTTTACATCTGCACAAGGAAGGAGAAATGTTTAACAATACACAGTCCACTCTATACCATTAAATTGTTAATTAAAACACACCTTAGACAAGAGCAGAAAATGCCTCGAAGGTCTTACCCACAAGGTGGTTGATTTTCTGTTTTGCCCCTAGAATTGCCTTCCTGGTCCGTTCCTCCTTTTCAGCCAGCTGCTGCCGGAGCCGGTCTTCCTGGGCTGACTTTTCCACCAGCTCTTGGCGCAGGCGTGTTAGCTCACCCTGCAGATGGGATACCTGCTCCTGTGCGTTACGTGTTTCTGTTTCACGCTCCCCTACAGTCTGCAGACAGACAACACATCCACTTAAGCACAGAGCTCACCAAATTAATCCCGGAGTACTAAAGCCTAGTGCCATAGCTGGTGAGGTGTGAAACAAACAAGCACATGGAGCATGTATTTGAATGTGATAAACTACTAGTTAGTGACAGACCAATTTTAGTTGAATTGTTAATGTTAAAAAATGACCGTGCTTTGTAAAGCACGATGGAAGAAAAGCCCCATGAGCCCAGAACTGTAATTCCATCTGCCTCCAGAGTCTTCCTCTGCACCCACACACTCTGGGTTCTACGTTTTGTATTTTTATTCAGTTGGACAATTACTAATAATTGTGGGATTACTAGAACTCATGGCAAAAAGTAAAGTAAACTTAAAAAAAAAAGAAAAAAAGAATTAAATTAAATTATCATAAAAATCATGATATTGCATTACAATAATAAAAATTGCTGAAATTACTAGTGGGAAACAATAGACTCACCTTGTTTAAGGTTTCCAGTTGGCCCTCCAGCTCCCGAGTCTTGGTCTCTGATTGGCTGAGGGAATCTCTGAGGCTTTGTAGCTCCTGAGCCGAAGCCTGCTGAGCCTCCTGGTCTTGGACTGGGGCAGAGGCAGCAGCTGCCATCATCTATGCAAAGAAAACATGATAGCATCTATATCTGAACCACACAAACTGATTCCTTAATCACTTCTTAGGATGGCCTGTGCTAGGGCCATAGCTTATAGCTAGGTCATAGCTTTAATATTAAAAATCATAAACAAACACACACAAAAACACTTGCCTTGTCGTGTTCAATTTTAAGCTCCTCATATTGGGTTTTATAGCGGCGCCCAAGCTTCTTGACCTGTGTGATGGTCTTCAGCTTCTCCTGGATGTCCAGAGTCTTGACCTCTAGATCTTTTTTCAGGCCCTCCCTTTCCCCGGTCACCTTGCCAAGATTGTCTCGCAGGTTCTGCACCTGAGACTGCAGCATGGTGACCGAACTACTGCTCCTGCAGAGGAAGAGAAATAAACTTGGACATGAAAAGCACAGTCAGCCAAATCCTACTGTTTCTCTATTGGGACAATGTTTACTTTGGAAGTGGGAGAAACGGCTTTCTACTGCTGTAAATCATTTCTGGTTCATGGCTGAATAATGAAGTGTTTTTGTAAACCTGGCTGCCTCTGCTTTAAGCCGACTGGTTTCCTCAGCGAGTTGCTGGATGCGTTTGAGATGGGCTTCTTTCTCCGAGTGCAGGCGTTTATACTCTTCTGGGTCTGTGTCCTTCTGCTGGCTCACCAGGACCTACACACACACACACACAATCAACATTACAGTACAGTAAGTTTCTCTTCAGCATGGTTCTCAGAGAAGGCATGAAAACGTATTCCATATATATTGGGAACATAACCAGAACATGATTTGAGGTTGATGAATGTTACTTCGTTTAATGCTGAATGAGTGAAAATTTGTCTGTCACTTTCAATTTAATCCAATTTAAATGTGGGGTTTTTTTTGTTTTCAATAGCAGATGCATGTGATGGTGACGATTTAAACAGAACTGCAGTGCATTTTTTTGTCAAAAAAAAAAGGCTTCTGTCTGCGTCCACATCTATTTCTGTATTTCTGTACCAAACAGCATCGTAATCCAGCCACTGGTTGGGGTGCTGACCTGAGTCCGTGCTTTCCAACGCTTGATTTCCTCTTCCAGAAGTTTCTTCTCAGCCTGTAGCATGCCGCTCTTCTCACTCAGCTCGGCATTGGACTCCTGCATGGGCAAGATTTCTGACTGCAGCTTGCTCACCTGAGAAAGACGAGTAACAAACCATGTCCATTACCTCACACCTATGCTGAAACATACCTGATCAGTAATCACAAAAATCTATAACAGTCCTTCCCAAACAAGTGGTGTGTTTCAGGATAGTAAAAAAGACCAAAATGGCACACTGTTCATTAAAGGTGGCTTGTTTGCATGAGACTGTCAGTAACAGAAAACTAACACACAAAATATTATGTCTAGTATTCATTTTTAAAATGAATTAATGAAAATACTCACGGTCCAACAGATTATTCAAGCGACTCCACATGTGGGTCAATAGTTTGGTAAACAATTTAAACATCAATCTGTTTTGTTTTACCTTCGCTTGAGTCTGCTGCAGCTCCTGCTCCAGTCTTTCCTTCTCATCCCGCAGCATCTTATTAGTCTCCACCAGGACGTTCATGGTCTCAGTCTTCTTCATCAGCTCATCATGTTGGGACAAGGTTTTTGCAGTCACCTTTAAAGAGTGGAAGATGTAAGACAACAAGGTCTGCAGAAAAGTGCAAAAGCTTTAACTTGAATAAAAATTGCCATACCTGCATCCTTTCTCTCTCAGCATTAAGCGAGTCCTGGACCTCCTTCAGTTCTCGCTCCAGGTGCTCCACTCGCAGTCTGTGCCTCAGACTCTCTCCCTGAGCCACCTCAAAACGCGACTCTGCTATCTCTTTCTCCCGACGAACAAACCTTTATGTACCCACAGCAGAGTTAATATAGCAAATGGGGGAAAAATTATTAATAGAAAAAAAAAAAAAAAAAAAAAAAAAAAAAAGTTTATATATATATATATATATATATATATATATATAATTTTAAATGAATGAATTGAAATGGAACCTGAGGATCTCAAGGAGCTGCTCCTGAGACTTCCCCTCCTCCGTGAGAGAAACGTTCAGCGAGCTATCTCCGGCTGTCTGCTGCAGCTGGGTTGCCATCTTTCCACTCATGGCTTGAATCTGCTCGTGTAGGAGCTCGTTCTGCTTCTGCAACTCCTGACAGCGTGACTCTATATTAGTCTGCTCCTCCTGGGAGACAGAAAGAAAAACAGACCACAGGAAGTAAAATGTTTTAGTTAATTCAAGTAAAAATATAAATAAATAAATAAAACAGTACTCTGTTGCTCTCTCATATATGAGAATACATGATGTGTAATTTTCCCAGTGATGATCGTATTGCTGAAACATACTTTGAGGATCTTTTCCTGCTCCTCCCAGGAAACTCGGGCCTCAAACAGCTGTGTGCTGACAGTCTGGATCTTTTCTTCAAGCTGCTGCCGGAGCTGTGAGGCATGTTGGGCCTGGGCTTTGGCTGCCTGCAGAGCCTCCACGTCGGCTGCATGCAACAGCATCTCCTGCTCGTACTTATCCTGGGCCTCTGTGGCGAGACGTGCCTGCTCTTGGCTGTCCAGCACAGCCTGCTGCTCTTGAGCGGCTGCCATAGCTGCCTTCTGCAACAATTCCTGATGCTCGGCCTGCAGGTGGCTCAGGTTCCGCTGCAGCTCGCTCACCTGAAACCAGGAACGAATTACGCTTTAAAATATAAAATATAT
Source organism: Hemibagrus wyckioides (assembly GCF_019097595.1). Lineage (NCBI taxonomy): Eukaryota > Metazoa > Chordata > Actinopteri > Siluriformes > Bagridae > Hemibagrus > Hemibagrus wyckioides. The sequence goes on along the minus strand of NC_080734.1, from coordinate 20,397,748 downwards.
ATATGCACACACACACACACAAATGATAATGATACTAGATGCTTAGACATACAGCACATACAGCTCAGTTGGTCCTTTGTTTTAATACAATTGCCCTAAGATCATTTTTTGAAGTACAATGCAAGAACTGCACCTGCTGCTCAATGGCTGCCACAGCTTTCTGTTTCTCTTCCTGTATTTCATTTTTCTCCTTCTCAACTTCTAGAAGCTTCTTTTCCAGTTGCTGAAGCTGCTCATGAGCCTCTGAAACCTGGCTTTCAACTGATGTCTTCACCTGTTCGGTAACCTGAAAGAGAAACCGCAAATCAGCAAAAGTGTTTAACTCCTACTAAAATGTAGTTTTACTCATCCAAAGTATTAATTATATTTAAAAAGACCAAATCACCTGTTTCTCTTTCTCCAGGGCCTCCTCCAGGCTCAGGCACATGGCTCTGTACTGTTCAAGAGAGGTAGTGGTGCTCTCCAGTCTCTCGGCCAGCTCCTCAGATCTGCTCTTAGCTTCATTCAGACGCTTACGCAGTTCCTCTACATCCTCTTCACCACCCTGCAGCCCTGTGGCAGGTAAGGGATGAGGTAAGATAAGATAGAACTTTATTAATCCTGAAGGACACAATTCAGTCATAGCATTAATAGTACATCGCTTATCCACTGAGGTAAGTCAGCATGATCACATGTTTCTCTCTATTTTACTAATATAGAAGGAAGAAATGATGACGTGTGAGCCTTAAACTAATATTTTACAGAACTGGTCACTGACATTTACGTCAACAGGAAAGTACTAGTTACTGACCCTAGTTAATCAGGAAATAACAAAAAGACTATGTTAATTTTAAACATGCTAAAATACAACAAACCAGTAAAGACTTAAAACACTGGGGGATGACAAACATCACCCAGACTGAGCAGAGAAAGACTTCGGTTTTGATCACACTTTAAAAATTCAGATTTTCCTTTTCTTTCTTCATGTGCTGCTTTGCTCATGATACATCTAAATATTCCATTACTCAGTTCTTTAAAGGGCCACACAGCTAAATGGTCTAAAGTGTATTAATAAATTGTGGATGTTACCTGTGAGGCCTGGGTCAGTGCTGGGTGAGGAAACCCTTCTCTCTCTGGTGTTCAGCTGCTGCTGGAGACTGCTGAGCTCCTGCTGTGTGGTACCGAGCTGCTCTCTGGTCCTTTGGTGCAATGCGCACTGTACCTCCAACTGCTTCTTAGCATCCAAAAGCTGCTTCTGTAAAAAGTAAACCACATTCAGGCTCCCATGAGCTCAAATGAAACTCATCTTTTTATTTCGTTTCAGTGAGATGAAATATTGTGCACTCATTACTGTGGAGTAACGTACAACATAAAGAGGATGTGAACAGAACTACAATAACCTGAATGTTCTTTACTCTAGAAAGGGGACAAAATTGTAATATTAATGATGTGATCTTCAGTGGCACAGAGTTTTTAGTTTAAACTTCTATCCTGTACCTTTATCATGTTTAGACTGTTTTTACTTTGGCTCCATTTCCCATAGTTCTGTTCTACCACAATCTGATAATTCATCTCTACCTGAAGAGACGACGCAGCGGCACTTTAGTCGGTCCAGCTCTCTCATCTAATCATCTCTTTGAGCGAAGTTTACAGATTCTACAGCTTCAGCTTTTACATGAACACCGCAATCATTGGCATTGTTCTCATCATACAGCAGTATTTAACCAAGTCGAGCCGAGTGTCATACCTCAGCACATCTGTGTGGTACAGCTGTATCATATTCTGGTTTGAAGTTAAAGACAGTCCAAAGAAACATTTAAATTAGACAACACATGACCGAATGCAAGAGAGAAGACATAGCGAGCACTTACATCATGATTACGTGCCAGAGCATGTCTCTGCTCCACCTCATGCTCCAGTTTCTTCTGCAGTTGGGAAATCTCACGTTCCTGCTTCTCCACCTGTGCTGTGAGCCGCTGCCGAGTTTCTGTCTCCGCACGCTCCAGTGTGGCCTGAGAGAACATATGGACACCTCAAAACACACCATCTGCTTTGAATGTCGGTGAATGTTGAACAATGCCAATGGCTTCAGTACCTGCATGGATTTAAAATTGGTGAGCAGGAGGTTCTGGTTCCTCTGCTGAGCCAGGATCGACTCTTTCTCCTGGCTCAGACTGGACTCCACCATCTTCAGCATGTCTCTCTCCTTGCGCAGGCTCTCTGCTTGTGACTGAGGGGGCACAACATTATTCATATTTCATTACACAATCCTGAGTACGAACTTCCATACACAGTTTCCAGATTGACTTTATTCGACACACTTTTACTAGGAACAAATTGTAATCAGTTGCATCTGGATCATAGATTCACTAAAATACCAACCTACAAGAATCGAGCCGTGATTGTTATTATATAAAAGTGGTAAGTCTTTCAGCATTTAACTCTTAAGTGTTGCTTTAAAGCATGCTATCTACATTGATTCTACTCATATTTCATCAACATTAATACAAAGTTGATTATATAAGTAGGCGGAGCTTAAACACACTTACTTCAATCATTGACAATTTCTCATTTGCTGCACGCAAGTCTTGTGTGAGTGTGTGGACCATCTGCTCACTCTTCTGCCCCATGGCCGCCTGCTTCTGGGTTTTCTCCCTCAGAGAGGCAATCTCCTTACGGTAACCTTCCACATTATCCTGCAGCATCTCATATCTGGTACACACACACACACTTTTCTATACATCTGTAATAATACGTGTATAGTAAAATACGTGTATAAAGTGAAATACATGGCATATGGAATTAAACCGCATTGATGTATAGTGATGAATTGTTCAAAAAAACGTATTTGTAGACCTCAGAACTCACCGTTTAGAGGCAAACTCCAGCTGAGTGGAAACCTTGGTGTTCTGGGATCTCAGTTCTGACACTTGGTCTTGCAGCTTCTCACACTGCTCAGTCAGAACCTTCTCACGTTCAGCCTTCTCTTTCTTATAGGCTCCAAACACCTCTTGGAGCTAGACACACACCACAACACACAGACACCTCCGAGTTATTCCAAAGTCACAAACATTTACATTCATGCAGAACTGTACCTTTTTTCACACTTATTGCAATGCGAATAAATACAAAGACATCAATCCTTTTATCATATATGTGGGTCGTTTAGCTTCTGACTCATTAACATGTATTGTTGAAGGATTAATCTGTGGGCAAAATGAGCTTTAACTTAACAGCAGAATTGGATGCGGAACAGAGCTGAAGACATTACTGAGCCCAGGGTTGCTGTGATGACATTCTGCAACATGGCAAAAGTTTTCAAACCAAACATTTTTGTTGGTATGAGTGTTTTTGGGTGGAGGAAAAAGGTGGCAATAGCAAAAGAATGTGAGACTCAGGAAGAATGGTTTTCAATGTTTTTGGGTGTTTTATGTTTTTGGGGAAAAAAAATATTGCTACATCCACATTTTTCCAGGATTTTGACAACCAGGCGACACTGCGCTCACTGTACATTAAACTATAAACAATAAAGTGCAGCAAGAGACACAGCATTTGAAAACTCCTGGATAATAATTGTTGTGTTTTTTACATACTGCAGTGGATCTGCTGCTGAAATCCATCTCAAGATTCTTATTTCCAGTTTGCTCATTCAACATCCTATATTTTAATTAAAACATTTTGTACTTCTTATAATGTGGTTCCCTTCTGAGACTGGACAGTTTTCCTGTTGAAATGATCCTATTTTATCTGCCATTACCTCTTCTTCATCAGGTATTTAGACCTAGAAGTAGATTTCTGTAAAGCTGCTTCACTGCAATGTCTGTTGGTAAAAGCACTATAAAATAAAGCTAAACAGAATTACGCCGAACAAAATATTGACATATGTCTGCATACAACTCCTTTAACCTATTCGAAACTGTTTTTTCCTATCTTGTCCAGCAGTTGCCTGCGTGCTCTGTAGTGCACACTGTATTAGAGGGGTCACTCCGCCTGCCTCACCTGTTTCAGGGCAGCCTTGGCCTCCACCGTCTCTGTGGACTCGATTGCTGCGGAGACAAGGCCAGTTGGTGTAGCTGCAGTGGGCGTGGCTGCAGGAGAACGACGGGGTGTGGAGGTGAGGGAGAACTCCTCTGGAGAAGAGCCTAAGGTCCAATCATTACATTAAGAGAAAATTAGTCTAAATTATAAAAGTCTGAATTATAAAAGTCAAGTTTCAGTCAAGCTGCGGTCACCTTGCTGAGGGAAGCTGACGCCTGTAGCCTGGGCAAGCAGGACACGGTACATGTCTCGCTGACGCACAATGGACTCGACCAGCTGCATCTGGTGTGCACGCTGATCACGAAGCTGCTCCAGCTCAATCTGGGCCTTCTCCAAACTATTCTGTAGCTCAGTCTGCCTGCAAATATACACACATAATAATTACTTCACTGATGAGAGTCTTGGTTCCTTTTCAACTTTCTTCTTCTTTAACTATATCCTCTTTAGCTATACTGGCAATTGTGAGTTAAGGCACCATAATGTCTGTAAAAGTTTATTAACAAGGTCTGTATTGTAAAAGTCCTCATAAAAATAAAATACATGTTCATTATGTGTAGTAAATTGCTCTTCTTAAAACCCTAAAAGAAAGAGGTGACTTGTCAGGTAATATTGCTCAACAGTGAGCCACTCACTTGGTGCCTTCAACCTCCATCTCTCCTTTCTCCTGCTCTTCCCCAAGCTCACGCAGGGCCACCAGCAGCCGCTGATTCTGCTGTTGCAGTTCCTCCACGCTGCGGAACGAGACCAGGTGCTGCGATATTACCTCAGACGTACTGCTCACGTCAGCCGAGCACACTTCATCCTCGTCACGGACCACGTGATTCCCACGTGCCTCCTCCAGCTCAACCAGCAACACACGAACCTGAGACACACAGGAAGATGCATTAATCCAATGAGATGCTGGAAATACCAACAGAAAAAAACGTCCAGACATTTTCAGGACTAGCAGCAGAAACAAATGACTGTATTTGTGAGTGAACAATAGAGTGCCATTTACTTCCAGTCTGCAGTCTCGAAGTCTAATTTTGGTTCAACTAAATATCTCTATCTTGACTGTAAGTCAAAACTGGAAGCAGAAACCCTTGTTAATATTTCATCCACTGCTATATATGTTTATTTCGATTTGCACTACCTAAACCGCTGCCACTGTATTTTTGCACTATATATATATGTGTTATTAGTTACCTGGTTTCTCTACAGTTTCTCAAAGTTGTACATCATTTCATTTTGTTTCATTTTACACTAACAGAACAACATCCTGGATTAACTGCACAGAATTAATGCTGAGGGTCTGTTATGGCTTTTCTACAGAATTGTTCTTTGAGGTGAACAAACAGCAACAGAACTCCAGAAAATATTTCTGAAAATAAATTATGGAGATGCAGGAATATAAGTTGTACTGCATCCAGCCACTAGAGGGTCTCAGAGATATTCTGGCTTTTCTTTTCCACTCATTTATACAGCGTTTTGTACAAATGGCTTTTTACTCCAAAAAGCCTCACCTGGTGAGCCATGTCACGCAGCTGCACCTCGAACCTCTGATTGTCTCTTTCCAGGACGGAGGAGTGTTTCTTGGCCTCGTCTGCTTCCTTCTGCAAGCGCTGTACCTCCTGCCACACCAAGACACAGGATTATACAGGGGAAATGAAAGATATTTGAAATATGAAGTTTCTAGAACAGCTACACAACACTCTTACTTTTAAAATATTTCATGTCTATCTCATACACCTAAGTTAAAAAAAGGCATTGCTGCAGATTCTCACTAGTTTTCTCTCTTCTTCCATACCTGCACAGCATGCTCCAGCTTGGCAGACAGACTTGCCACAGATTTCTGTGCACGCTCCAGCTCCTCCCTCTGCCTCTTCAGTACGGGTGCTTTACCCTCAACCTCCTGCACAATGTCGTCCAGGTATTTGTTCACGCGTTTGTTCTCCAGTTTCTCCAGTTGCAGCTGCTCCTGGGACTCCACATATGCTGTGTAGATCTGTAAAGCAAGCATGTGACAATATACACAACATATATAAGAGCTATGTTCATACAGCCTGGTGCCATGCAAAACTCCTGCAACATGAATTTCCATTTCATTCATTACTCAGTTGAACTACAGTAATGTCTGAAAATGCTAATTTTGCTAGTACTATTTGTGTAATGTTAACTGATGGCTATTATTAGCATTAACAATAAAAAAAACAAACAAAAAAAAAAAAAAAACAACCACCAGCTCCTGGATGATGTACCTCTGTGAGCTTCATGCCTGGTCTGATCTTGGTAACTGCTGCTGCAGTGGGAGACATTGTGCTGAGCTGGTCATCTGGGAGAACTGGTGCAGATATGGTGCCAGCTGTTAACATAAAGCATGAATTACTTTACATACACACTTGCTAGTGTAAGCAGAGGAACGCTGCTGACCTCTGCGCGTGGTGTCTGACAGAAGGTCATTGGCGTTGTCCAGTTCTTTCTCGAGGACAGCAATACGCTCCTTCAGTTCGGCCACCTCCTTCTGTTTGCAGCTCTCTGCCTCAGCCAGCTTCATCTCCATAGCTTTGTGAGCTGCCCACAAAACACAGCTCATTGGTCATTCCACAAAATGCCTATTTAAAGATATTCATTCACTAATGACCATTAGCTTCTTTGGAGTGTACAATCAATAGAATCTTTTTTTGTCCATATCTGATCAGTTGTGATCATATTGGGCTAAAACATTCAAAAGCAAACATGCAGCATATTCACTACCATTTTTACAACACAATGAATTGGTTTTAGATGAAAAGCAGTCACAAACAAGTTAATATCATAAATAGACAACAATGAGCCATGACATTAAAGCCACTGACAGTCATGTGGACAACCAGGTCTGTGTGTGTGTCATTTTCCTAGAGTAGAGATGACAAGGATGCACTATGGGAAGAAGGCGAGCTAGCAGAGGCAGTGTGATGCTCTGAGCAATGTTCTGCATTGATGTGGATGTTATTGTGACCATGAGCCACCTACCTGAACACTGTTCCAGATCAAATACACTGCTTCATGGCAAAGATGTTCCCTAATGTCAGTGTCCTCTTTCAGCAGGATGATGTGTCCTGACACACTGCTAACATTGTTCAGGAAATGGTTTGAGGAACATAAAGAGCTCTAGGTGTTGACTTGGCCTCCAAATTCTCCAGATCTCTAGCATCTGATTGATGTGATCAACTTCTAATAATCGTGATCTAACGTTCCAGATACCACAGCACACCTTCAGAGATGGAGATCTTGTGGAGTTCTTGCCTCAACATGTTGGAAGTGTTTTGACGGCACAAGGGGAACTCGCACAATATTAGGCAGGTGGTTTTAATGTTATGGCTGATCAGTGTATGTTTTATTTAAAATAAAATGGACTTCATTTATAATATTATGTGTATTTTGTCCAATTTGAGATAAATAAATCCTTCTATACAATTTTTTTTTTCATTAGAGCCACTTGCATGATTTCTTAGAAACACACATACACACAGCATGTTAATGCTAATCTTGTGTAACAGTAATAGACCAGAGAGTTTCTCTCCTCTCACCATCTCCAGCTTCCTTCAGTAGTTTATGCAGCTCCTCTACGGCTCGGCTCAGCTCTTCACTCTTGGCCTCTGCATCTGCTGCAGCTCCCTGAATAATCACCATCACAACACCCAGGAAAATAACACTCAGCTCTTATTAAATATAAACCCTTTTTTACATGAACATAACCAAAAATAGCCAAGAATACATCACCAATATTCAATGCTGAAATCTGACATTTTATTCAAGTTGAACTTTTCATGTAAAGTTGTATTTAACTTAAAACATGCTGTATTTTTTAAAATATGAGATCATGTTACTGAGAAACATGAGAACTATTCTGAAATGAAAATGTTAGCCTGGCCCACACTCCTACCCAGCATGACAAGTGAGTTACCTTGTACAGGTTAGACAGCTTGATGTTAGCATTGAGCTCATTTTGGAACTTCTCTTCTGAAAGAGCTTGTTGTTCTTTAGCCTAAATGGGAAAAGATGGTGTTAGTCGATGTCCTGCAGTAACTGGTAAGACAGTAAAGTAAAGAAATATCAGCTCACCTCTTTCAGTTTGCTAATCAAGTCCTCAGTTTGCTTCTGAAGGTTTTCGTTGGAGGATTTGAGACTGGCCAGTTGGTCCTGTACTCTGGTACACTATGCAAAAAACACACACAAGCATGTTTCTCACCACTGTTCATTAGGGATTTAATACTTCATACAGAGATCTGTTAAGCTGCTTTGAGGGAAATGTCTAAAAGAGCTATGAAATAACTTGTTTCTCCATTGATGTGCCAAGACTATTACTATTTTTATAAAATTATAAACTGGATTTACAAACGTGATATAGTCACGGTAGAAAAACGTCTTTTCTTAGTCCTCTGTATCAGTGATGCTGTCAGACCTGAAGCCTGAGATATTGTACCTCATCTCCTTTGTTGTTCAGGCTGCACTTCAGCTCTAGAATCTCGCTGCCTTTCTCCCGCGACAGACAGAGAAGCTCCTCACTTTTGGTCTTCAGTTCCTCACTCAGCCAGCTCACCTGCCCCTGGAGCAACTCCTTCTCCTGCTCCAGACGTTTCTCTTTGTACTGCAGACACACAGTTGTAGTGCTGCAGTGAGCTTTCCTTACACAACACTAGGCATTGCAAACTGAAGTGGCAGGTTTACATGAAAAACAGCAAAGCTGTGGATGAACTTATTTTTTAAATTTAGATTAGACACCAAATCACAGATATCCAGGTCGTGTGTTTCTGTGTTGATTCTGACAGTGTACATGTTAAATCTTCGATCTTGGTGTTCTCCCTCTTCACTCTTCCTCCCTAAATACGAAAAATGTGCTTTTATTGGCTCATGTACTGATTATAGTAATGTTCTCTTTACAGATCCAGAGCCAAAGCCCTAAAAAAACCTTTAATACCATCCTACAATCATTCAACTTAAGATATCAAGCAGAGATTCTGGGACACAGACAGAAAGGTGGAAAACAATGCCACCTAGTGGTGAATCCAGAAAAATATTCAACAAGAAGATTAAAAGTTTATTCACAAAACCTCCATGTCTTGTTGAAGTGTACCTTGATTGAGACTTCCAAAGCCTCCAGCTCATCGAGCTTCAAGCGCAACTGCAGATTTGTAGCGTTGACTTCCACCAGCCGATCAGTGAGCCTTTTTAAATCATCTGAAGCAGAAATAAATTCAACAGGGTTAGGGTTACCCCATCAGTTTTCCAGATGCACAATGCATTTAGTGTTTTATAAAACTTACCACTCTGGCCCTCGACCTCTTGTGATGTCCTTTCCAGTGTGCGCACTAGGTCTCGCTTCTCAGCCTCCAGCTCATCCTTTAATTTAGAGAGCTCCTTCTGCACAGTGATACAGAATGGGTGAGTTCATCACACTCCATACACTAGTCAGATCCAGAACCAAGCACACCCACATATTATTATTATTATTATTATTATACACTCTTATTATTTTACCTGCTCTGACTCCAGCTTTGCATACGAGGACTCCTGTTCCTTTGTCTTCTCACGGAGAGATTTCAGCTCTTCGTCTGTAACATAGCAGAACTAGCATCACTAACGCACTGGTTGCAATCAAGATATCTGGGTTTGTGGAATAAAAGTCCTACAGAAGATCAGCAGATCATTTATTCATTTTTTAAAAAGGCACAAAGATTTAAAAGTGCTTACCAAGTGATGTGAACTCTTCCTGGAGTTTCTGATGGTCTTTTGTTATAGACAGACACTGATCCTGGCTCTCTGTGCACCGCTTCTCCAGGTCAGCATACTGTTGCTCTAAACAGAAAAACACAGCCAAAAAAAAGCCCTGTGATACTTGAAAAATCCATCCAAAGCACACGGTGGTGATAAATTATAAAGGCAGAAGTGGGACACATGCTAAACCATAGATTTATACAAAATGAATCCACTTCAAGGTGCAGAGTAACTCCGCTGAGCAGTGTACAATATCACACCACAGGACGTGGATTATTATCAGGGCCGTACGTTACAAATGAAGTATATTAGAGGCGTGAATACTGTGAATACTGTGCTTTAATAGAAAAGCAATCAACATGAGAATGAAGAATTCAAGCTGACTTGTATAAATCATCTCATCCTTCAGTTCATGGTAGGCAATTAAAGACACAGTTACAAAACAACACTAAAGACACATTTTTACTGACACCCCAAAACACCTGAAGAAAGACGCCTGACGTGCTGTAAAATAAAAGCGAGAGGTCGTTTTGCTGGTGAGTATGACGATCATTCAGGAGAGTGTGTGTGTGTGTGTGTGTGTGTGTGTGTCAGTCAACGGGTCACGTGTTTGCTGCTGAACTGAGATATGAAGAGGAAAACACAGCGCAGATAAACAGTGTGATAAACAGGGCACATTACACAGCTGCTCTTTATGATTCAACTAACATATTTCTTTAAATAACTTAAATTTACACGACAAATAAACCCCACACCTCTCGGCGTGTATGGAGCTTTTCATCACACAGACACTGCTGCTGTTATCATTGTACTCTTATTGACTTTAGCTAGCGAGCTAACAGATCAGACCCAGTAAAGCGAGCTAACCACATAAAGCTGGTCAGGAGACACAACCCCTGCTCCTGCTGCTGTGTAAAAAATATGTGAGGAACTTAGACCAGGGCTCTAACCTTTCTGCATGCTAAAAGCTACACTCTCATTCCCCTGAGCTTAGCTGGCTAACTAACCTATTTAACCAGTTAACTCGCCCACTGCCTGTTCAGTGTGAGGAAAGAAGCAGCATATTTACCGCTGTCCACGCGAAGCTGCTCATACTGGGCTTTAAAGTAATCGACCTCACTCTGCTGCTCCGCTAGATATTTCTCCAGTTTCCCCTGCAGTGTTTTGGAGAGTTTAGATAACTCAGTTCGCTCCAGGATCTGCTGCAGCACCGCCGCCATTTTTCGTCTCGTTTGCGCGCAGGCTGCTCTCTTCTTCTGTGGTTTTTACGCCTCGAGTCACGTCCTTCTCGCTGCGTTTAGCGCCATCTTCAGGGTGAGATTTAAACTCTATACACAGTATAACTGTATGGTGGAGTATGGAGCAGCTCTGTGGAGCACAAATATTTATAAATATTAATTTCATATATTACCAGCAGTGGCGGACCGTCAGGGTCAGTAAGTCCTTCTCTGCTGGCCTAAACAGCAGTGATCTGAATCACTGACTTGCATTTTTAATATATTTAATATATTTTTTCATGAATGTGTATTAAATTATTCCCAATAGTTTATTCTCTACATTTCACAGCTTTTCTCTCAGTTGTGCTGCTTCCAGTAGTGGATATTTATGATAAGAGTATTTATCCAATCATATTTCAGACAGTGGCTGACATCATGTGTTACCAGGGTTAAAGAAATCTGTCTTAAGGCCTTCAGAATCAATAGTGCAGGCGCCCGGAGCTTAAAATAAGTGGCAATGAAACTGTTCCATTAACCAATCAGATTTCGAGTTGGCGTCACTGGGGCCATCTAGCAGGCGTACGATTACGTCAGTAATTTCCCGTCCTTTGATTGGATAATTGGAGTAGTCAGAGGCAGCGACCCGCCCATATACATTGTTTCTATATTCACTGCGTCTCATTTCGGATGCCACTGATTACGCACACATTTAATAAAATAGTTTTGGTGTATTTAACACATTTACAGATTTATCTAATTTTTCCCTCCTTTATTTTAACTCCCCAGATGTAGGACTTCTAGGAAATCTGAACCCTACATACACATTCAAATCTCAGAAATAGAGATTTTAATGTGATAATGTAAATTAGGTCAAAGATGATTTTTTCCACATTCTCAGAGGAAAGCAGAGTACATTCAGAGTGGCCGAACTCAGCAGCCGCTCACGCCATGATCACGGTGTGAAGTAAAGAGAGGAGCTGGTCAGTGGAGAAAATAAAAACACATAAGATGAACAGTAATGATGTATGCGCCTCTGCTAGTTTTCTACAGTATTGTTAAGCCCTTGATGTTTAGAATAGGCCTAGTGTTACTGTTTACGTAACATTCTAGCTAGTTATAACTAACAATAACATTATCTAACTGGCGGTAGTTATCAGCTAACAGCCTAAACTATACGATGATTTGGTGTGTTAGAAAGTAAACATAAATCTCTGACACACCAGGGCTAAATCAGAGATTGTGTAGAGTTATAGGATCTGTGGCTAATGTGCTAAATGTGTGCTCTCAGAGATGTAACGTATCTAAGCGATTCTCAGTTTTGCTCTCCTCAGTGAAGCACCCGGTGAGAAACCTGAAAGAGCTCTGGTTATATTAGACTATATCTTAAGGCTTGTGAAATTAGCTAGGCCTTTAGGGGTTCCAGCAGCACTGGTCATGTGCAGACTATTTTGTTACACCTCAAGTAGTAAAAGCAAAAGCAGGGGCAGAGCTTTCTCTTTCAAACCCGCAGTTATGGACCAGGCTTGTTTAGTCAAGCCTTTTTTAAAGGCTTTTAATTTTTTTCTTAGGTAAAGAATCAGATCTGGAAGGTTCTTGGGTATAGAGCGTTTTGGTGAACTGAGATGCTGTCATGCATACACTCTTTGTGAATAGTTTGTGGATGGTGGAGTGTCTGGCATCTTTATGTCTCAGGAAGCTCTCATGTCTGTGTCACTTTCTGTCTCTCCCTTTTAGTTATACTGGACCACTTGCACTCTATGCACAGTACATATCGTACTTAACCATTACATGATAATAAGCATATCTAATAATCTTTCCTGATTTTTATGAACCCTGATCCTCACTGCTTCTACTTTCTGGACCTGCCTGATCCATACTGATGACCGGCTTCTGGTTGGAGTCTTATCACTTGTAGGTTGCTGAGATGCTGAGGATGGCCTCACATGGGCTACCTGGAGATACCTAGATTTATCTCCATAATTCTCCATCAGTCTTCAAATTAACTAGCTAACTCAGACTTCTATTTAACTAGAATGAATCTCCTGGTTACAGAATTGCACTTTTTGTCCATATAGTGTATATGTAATAAAAGGGAAATTATTTTATTATCACATTATCCTGTGTCACACAGATCAGGATAGGTTCCTTTTTGAGTCTGGTTTTTCATTACCTCTGAATTGATTGTTAGGGATATTTATAATAGGAATATTTTAAGTTATAACCTGTTATATCTTGAATTTATATATTTCTGTAAACCTGCTTTGAGGCAATCCCTATTGTTAAAATGCTATAACGATCAGATTGAATTGATTTGAAAAATTGTGGCACATAAGTGTGTCATTTCTCAACTCAACAACTATACGAACTTTGTATACTTCCACATGGCAGACTTCCACCTAATCTGACCAGACTCTATATTAAACTGTGACTGATTGATCAAATGTGTTCAGGAGACACATTTCAATACTGCATGAACATTCAGCATTTCTGACCTAATGTTTCACATGAAGGGGAAGCTTTTATTTAACAAAAGAGTTGAATCCTCAGATGTGTTTAAGTCTAAAAGGTGTGCTTCATTTCTGTATAACAGCACGGGTCAGACACTAGTTCCAGCAGTAACATGAACGATGGTTTATATTCATGTGATCATTATAATTTGCTGTTATGTCTATAGTAACAGCTCAAACACAGGACCTGTATGGAATTCTTAGAAGCAGTTGTCAACAAAGATTACTGCACATCCCCCAAACCCCAGAGTGCCCCGATTTTCCTGATTCCAACACATCTGACTGAACCGAACAGAGAATTCACAGCTTTTCCTGAATGGAAGTGTGGATGTTAGAAAAACACTCAAATGTGCTGGACAGAGGTTACTCCTGGACTAGTTGAGTGTAAGTGTAGTGGCGGAGATTTTAGTTAGGTGGTGCTCTCTAACAACTTAAAGACGTTTGTGATGGCAGACATGACCATTCAGCAAATCAAAATTTTTGGTTGTTTGAACTCTGATATTTATTTAGAACATGCAGACTTTACATTTTATAATTTACTGTAGCATTACAGTGTTTAGAAATTCATTCTATACTATTCTAGAATCACTAATAATACACACTCACTGACCAATTTATTAGGAACACTACTGCAACAGCTCATTCAGGCAATCTGTCAGTCCTGGTGCAGCAGAGCAGACAAATCAAACAAATGCAGATCAAGAGCTTCATGTTCACATTAAATATCAGGACTGGGGGTAATGACTTTGTGACTTTGCATCATGGTTGCTGAGTATTTCCGGAACTGATGATCGTCTCTACATACACAGAATAGTGCAAAAAAAAAATAAAACATCCAGTGGGCAGAAATTGTCTTAGTGATAATAGAGGTCAGGGGGACAGGCAGGAAGTCAATGATAAACTTAAAAAACACATTTTACAAGCCTGTGAGCAGAAAAGCATATCTGAAAGCACAGCATGCTGTCACACCTTGCGCCAACACCGCACCCTCACTTCCGCATTCCAGTCCAGAGCTTGATCTGGCTTACTTCCCTCCTTGCGATAACGCTACTCACCTGTTCCCCATTATTCCCACTCATAGGCAGCTATTTTAACAGCCCTGCTCTCCCTGAATCTTTGCTGGATTATTGCTTGCCTCTAGTGCTTGATTCTCTTATGGTTTCTGTCTTGCTACTCTCGTTTGTGACCTCGCCTTTTTCTCAACTCTCACTCTCGGATTTCCCCTTTTTTGGCTCATCGTCTCTTGCTTCTTGACCTCACTTTTCTCTCGACTTTCGCTCTCGTCTCACCCCTTGGATTTACTGCCTCTATATTTATGTTTTTGTCCATTTTTTCCTGTTTTCTCTACGTGCCCCATCCACATATGGTGGCGAACCCGGAACCTGCCACTCGTTTCTATCTCGGTGCTCCCTGGTCATTGAGCTCCAGGCCTCATTGTTCCCCACTGAACGATCTAAGGTGGCTTTCATCATCACCATTCTCACTGGCAGGGCTCGTGGATGGGCTACTGCCTTATGGGATGTTCAATCTCCATGCTGCGCTGACTTCGCTCATCAGCGAAATGCGCCAAGTGTTTGATCGCTCCCACACAGGACGACAGTCCCTAAAGCTAATCTGTCAGCTTTGTCAAGGTTCACACTCCATGTATGACTACGGCATTGAATTTTGCATTCAAGCCCTGTGCGACACCTTTGTTAACAGTTTGGATGAATATGTTAAGGATGAACTTGTCTCACATGAGTTACCTGAACATTTACTTGACATCATGGATCACGCTGGATGCATAGATCACCACCTCTGACAATGGAGAAGGCCCAGAGAGCACCCTTCCACCTCACCGGAGCCCATGCAGGTGGACTGCACTCATATTTCCCTGGAGGAAGGCCAATGTTGCCTCAGGGATAAAGCATGTTTTTATTGTGGTAAAGGTGGCCACTTCTTGTGGTAAAGGTCGCCAGAACTTCCTTTTAAAAGGGAAACCCCCCGTGTGGTTGTGGGTATTAGGGGGCCTGACTCAAGCTGCACCTTGACAACCCGTTCTTGTCTAGACATTTGCATCCTCCACGACAACAGGATCCAGTCTTCCAAGGCTCTCGTGGAGCTAACCAAAACCTGATCTGGGCCTTCTTGGTGGCCGAACTCAAGCTTCCTACGGTCCCCCTGCAATGCCCTCTCTCCATCCAAGCTCTTAATGGCAGCAGCCTTGAACCCATCACTCACCGCACTGTTCCTGTTAAGTTAAGGGTCTCTGGCAACCACACTGAGATGGTTTCCTTCCTGGTGATGAACAAATCACATGCTCCCATCATCCTTGGACGTCCCTGGCTAATCCGGCACAACCCTCACATTAACTGGATCAGGAATACTTTTTTCTCTCAAAAACCACTTTTCTGCCCCGAAACTTTTGTCGTGGGTTGGAGCCTATTCTGTCTCTCCACCTGCCTTCATTCTGCCACCTTTGACTATGTTCCTCCCACCTCCAAGTAGGAGTTCCCTAACCTAGGTTCCCTGTATTCCCCCTGAATACTCGGCCCAGAGACAGAGGCTATGCAGAAGTACATATCTGAGTCGCTGGCAGCTGGCATAATTTGACCCTCCTTCTCCCCTGCTGGATCAGGGTTTTTTTTTGTCGAGCAACCAAGCAACACTTCCAGTGGAATGCTCAAGCTGCTAAAGTCTTCTCTGAGCTAAAACACAGGTTTTCCTCTGCTCCCATACTTACCATTCCTGATCCCTCTCTCCAGTTTGTCGTCGAGGTTGACGCTTCAGAGACTGGGGTGGGCGCTGTCCTCTCCCAACATAATCCCCGGAACAAGAAGTTACACCCCTTCTTCTCTCACTGACTCGCCCCTACTGAACAGAACTACCATGTTGGGGATTGGGAGCTCCTCACCATCAAATTGGCTTTGGAAGAGTGGAAGCATTGGTTGGAGGGCACCCAAGTCCCCTTTCTAGTCTGGCACACTAACATAACCTGGAGTTTTTCCAAAATAGCCAAGAGACTTAATGCTCACCAAGCGTTGGTCCCTATTCTTGTCGAGGTTCCACTTCACCATCTCCTACCAACCAGGCTCAACGAACACCAAACCGGATGCCCTCTCATGGCAGTTTGCTCCCTCCCCAGAACCTTTTCCCATTAAGACAATCTTGCTGTCTCAGTGCCTAGTGGCAGCCATTGTTCTGGCAATGTTCCCCCTAATCGCCTGTTTGTTCCTGCTTCCATGCGCCCAGAAGTTCTTGAGTGGGGACACAGTTTCAAGCTTTCTTGCCACCCAGGAGGGGCCCGCACTCTCTACCTGATTCAGCAGTGCTTCTGGTGGGCCAACATGAAGGAGGATGTCCACCAGTTTGTGGCTGCTTGTGACGTCTGTGTCAGGAGTCTCCCAACTTGTTCCCCGCAGGCCTCCTCAGACCTCTTCCTGTCCCCAACCATCCTTGGTCCCACATAGTCCTCGATTTTGTCACTGGCCTTCTTGTTTCTGAGGGGAACTATTGCATCATGACAGTGGTGGATCGCTTTTCCAAAGCCACCCACTTCTTTCCCCTACCTCAACTCCCTTCTGCCTTCCAGACAGCAGAGCTCCTGGTGCTTCATGTCTTTCGCCTTCATGGGCTCTCCTCTGATATTGTGTCTGACAGGGGGCCACAGTTCTCTGTCCAATTCTGGAGAGCTTTTTGCCGGCTGGTGGGCGCTTCACCCAGCCTGTCCTCCTGGTATCACCCCAATCCAATGGTCAGGCGGAAAGGACCAACCAGAAACTGGAAACTACCTTTAAGTGCATGGCCTCTTTGGACCCCACGTCATGGTGCAAGTTTCTCCCTTGGGTGGAATATGCTCACAACTCCCTCCAAAATGCTTTCACAGGTCAGTTTTTGTCCGTTCTTCCTGTTTTCTCTCTGTGCCCTTTTTTGGGTTTGTTTTTCTCTTCCTGCTCAGGAGTTTTTGTGAGTTCCTTTTTCCATTTTCCCCCCTAGTGTTTCTATTTTTTGGTCTTTGCCTTTTTCTCTAGTCCCTCTTTGCCGTTTTGTTTTTGGTGCATCTGCCTCTATCATTTCATTAAAGACTCTTTTTACCACATCCGCTGCCTCCCTCTGCATTTGGGTCCACTCAGCCTCACGTTCCCTGACACATGCCAAACCTGAGGATCTGGATTCTGAGGATACACTGGAGACTGAAATGTCTCCTGGTCTTTAATCATAGCCTGTATGATTACACACTTATGTCACTTTTGCTGGGTAAATATCCAACAACATGATCAAGATGAGTTTCAGTGAAGAAATCACACTTAGCAATCAAGCTTTTGGACATGCTTAAGCTGACCGTTGCATTTGTTAATCTGCTTCCTCTCCCAACTTGATCTTTGAAGGATAAATGAGGCTGATGATAAATTAAATGACTTCCAAAGTGTCTCTTATTGAAAGTGAATATCAGGAGACCAGACCAAAAGATGAAACAGAACACACACCGATATATACTTCAGTAACAGATGCCTGTTATTTCCTTATTAAAAACCACCATTGGACACACACACACACACACACACACACACTTACTAGGAAACAAAAAGAGGGTGAACTAAAAAAGACTTCACTTTAAGAAGGCTTGATATTGCACAACATTTTCTAGTACAATAACCCCAGGACTTAAAGCCAACACAAAACAAGAAGTATTGAATCAACGACTTGTTTTTTTATTAATTTATTTTATTTTTAAAGCAGCTCAAAATGAAATCAGTTTAAAGCTCCACAGACCCAGATACAAATCAAGTCCAAAAGAAATGCACTCACTGTAAGTATGCTACACTTTTATACAACTTCTTTTTCCAGTCATGTGTGAAGGAAATAGAAAAAACAGGAAGTAGCACTGCAGCAACCTCCTGGTCCTGGTCTGATCAACATGCTGTTATTTTATATTATATATATATATATATATATTGCAAATCTAACCCAGTAAAATATGCTATTTGGAGTTTGCCACATATATACTTGTATTATTATTTTTCCTGGACCACTGAATCATAGCATGGTTATGTTAGAATTCCCCAATGACAACAGAGCAAACTATCAACCTCAAGGAAATCTCAGCAGCCTCAAATTATGTCTTGCTTTTTATTTTTATTTTACTGTTTTATTGACTTTTATTGACAGAAGTGAAGCTATCCCTATGGAGAGAGAACAGGTGGACATGTTGCATCTTTTGGTCAATGTGATCATTCAATTCAATTTAATTTATTTGTATAGTGCTTTTAACAATGGGCATAGTCTCAAAGCAGCTTTAAGTATAGAAATATAGAAACAGAGAAGGAAAAATATATATAAAGTTTAAATTTAAGTTACTATTTTATCCCTAATGAGAAGCCTATGGCGACGGTGGTGAGGAAAATCTCCCTGTGATGATATGAGACAGAAACCTTGAGAGGAACCAGGCTCAGAAGGGAACCTCATCCTCATTTGGGTGACACTGAACAGTAAATAATGTAACTGTAACTAATTAATGTCCTTTCTACAACAGCAATCAAGGGCTAATGGGGAACTATGAGGTCAGTGTAGTTTCTGAGCTCTGTCCACAGCTGTCTCCTGGTTACAGGCTATCCACACAGATCCATCCACAGCATCAGTGAGCACCACCAAGTGACGAGACTCCGACCAGGGGTAGAGCCAGTAGTCACACTGGAAACTCAGAAGAGTGGGAGCTCAGGAGTGGGATGTATAGCTAATACTTAGTGCTATTTATTCAAAACTTACTAGCCTGCTGACTAATCTGACTAATAAAGAAATGCCACATCGTTTCCAGGGGTTGGAGCAGAGCCAGCATGAAGTAATCTACAGAAACCACAAGTAATCACTAACCATAATGAAGTACAGTAAAGATGACTAGTCATCTCCTACATTACTTGTCTTTCTTATAAAATTCCATGATTTCCCAATCTAAATGCTAAGTTTGAAATCTGGGAAAACCCCAAATGATCAGTCAAACACGGAAATAAACTCTAGAATGATTCTGGAGGAGATATAAAGGAGTTGCATGACCAGTAAAATTAACACTATGCTTCTAAATCCAGCTAACGACACTGAGGTTCTGATTTATAGAATGTCATTTCAGTCTAAATGAAATAAATATTTATATAAATATGGAACAGTAACACTGTCACATGTCACTTTCAGTTTTTATTTCATTACTACAACATTTGTTTCACACTGCCTTCTAACTAGAATCTATTTCAAAATGATCATTCTGCTCTGATCCACTGGTCAACACAAAGGTCAACACAAATGAGGCTGATTTTATGCCGAATGGCTAATGCTTTCTATTGATTATATTTAAATTTATGCATATAGATTATATTATCATCCCTTTTTCTTTTTTTTTCTTCATCAAGACATCAACAATGTCCTTGCTGGAGTCTGGATGACTGATGTACTCCTCTGGAATCTGGAGGTAGAGTGGAGTGGATGAGAAGCCTCCCCACAGGACTCTCTGAGAGTGGATGGAGAGGCTGTGCTCATGTGAATATGACATGGGAAGCTGCCTTCTCAGTCTCTGGCATGAGTGTTGCAAAGGAGGCCAACCAGTGCCACAGCTAAGTTTTTTCCCTTTAAAAAAAACGTAATCCAAAATAAGACATAATGCGTATCTAGTACCTCTTATACATACAGGCTAGTGTAGGGGTCAGTAATTGTCTGGGCTTTCTGTTTGAGTAGATTGACAGGGCAGAGAAACAGTCAAGTCATGCAACAAAAAGATTTCTTGCTTTAATTAATGTACAGTTAATATTTTTATTAAATTATTATATTCATGTTCATAGTTCTGTAGCTTTATAGTTTATTTATATAATAATAATAATAATAATAATAATAATAATAATAATTATATTATTATTATTATTATTATTATTATTATCTCAGCTTTTGAGCCTCCTGGTGGTCCAGCAGCAGAATCCCATGCTCTCATTGCTGCGGCTAGGTTTGATTCCTGGGTAGGGCGCTAACCCGGCCACTGAAGAGTTAACTCTCAGTGCCGGTCTCGAGCCCGGATTAAATGGGATGGTTGTGTCAGGAAGGACATCCGGTGTAAAACCTGTGCCAAATTGAAACACGCTGACCGAATGTTCCGCTGTGGCGACCCCAAACAGGGAGCAGCCAAGAGAACAACAACATTATCTTACCTTTTAATGTTTACCTTATTATTATTATTATTATTATTATTATTATTATTATTATTTTAATGTCTTGTGTTTTATTGTCATTATTAAAAATTCAATTTCAAATTCAAATTTTATTTGTCACATACATAATGGTACACACTTTAATATGCAGTGAAATGCTTACACAACTATTTGCTTTGACCCTTGAAAAGGAAAAGGAATAAGAACAGAAAAAGACAAGGATAAAATGTAAAATATAAAATACGAAATATAAAATATAAAAAAACTACAATTTCACAGTAGGTAAATAAAAATATAATATAATATAATATAATATAATATAATATAATATAATATAATATAATATAATATAATATAATATAATATAAATAAAATAAAAATATAAATATAAATAAAGAAAGGTAGGGTATATGTGTATACAGAATATGTATATAAAATATAGAATATATATAAGAAATGTAAAATATGTAAAATGTAAACAACTGTATTATACAGAACTAAATAAAGTGAATATAAGGCACACCGAGAGAAATTCCTTGTACATGTAAAACCACAGTACTTGGCATTAAAGGTGATTCTGATTTATAATCCCTCTCTCTGATGTTTCCTTTTTGAGTCAGCTTCCTCTTAAGCTTCTTCCTCATATTGTCTCAGGAAGTTTTTCCTCACCACTGCAGCTTCTGGCTTGCTCATTAGGGATACATTACCTCAAATTGATCATTTATGTCCTGGGATTATATATATATGATGTAGCCTGTTGTGTGATGCTGTGTATTGTTAAAAGCACTATACAGTTTAAATTGTTGAGGTTTCCTGTGCGTGTGGTTTAATACAGTCAGACCTGAAATGAGGACAGGGTCAAATCCAGGTCATGCATGAAGGGATCTCAGCTATAGACAGTGCTCCTGAAAATGTAGTCAAACAAATGATCCAAGTCTGTACAAGGAAATCAGACAGTAATCAAATTCAGGCACAATCCAGGACGAGGAAAAAAGACATGCAAAAAGGCAAAGTCATGCACAGATGTAATCAGCAGTAATAATGGATTAAAGTGCACACAACTGGAAGACTACTCGATGAGGTAATGTTCTCTGCAGTCCCTGGAAATCTTGTCTGAGTCTTTCCACAGTATTGAGTATACAAATAACCAAACACCATATCATTGTTTCTATGAACAAGTACTTTGTAATGTTACAGTACAAAATATATCTATCTATACATATGGAGTTATTCAGCATCTGTTGAATATTTTATTTTCTAAATAATCTAGCACAAGCGCTTGTCATGCATAGATGTATTGGATCTCTTTGCAATAAAGTCCTGTAAAGATAATAATGTCCTGTAAAGTTTTTGAAACATGATTAAGTTATATTGGCTGGTTACTTAAGCATGTGTTTTCTCATGGTTAAATCTTAATTAATAAACAAATGTACAGATTTTTCTGAAGGCTTGACCTTCTACTTTATAGCAGGCGTCTGTGTGAAAGTGTATATTGATATTTTTGATGGAAAAACAACGAATTTAATCAACAATACACAATATCGTGATTATTTTTGATTATTGAGCAAAAGATTAAATCTTTTAGTTATATCACATATAAAACAAATAACACACTTCATACACCTTAGATACCTCAGTCTGCACAAACAATAGACTGACTATATAATTTTTTTAAATGAATGAATCTTTAATTTAATGCTTGTTGTAGGTTTGTGTGATTTGGGACTCAGTAGATTAAGCCTTAATCCCAACAAAAAAAGCTAACATGGAGTCAGTTTGAGACACTGTCTCATCAATGACCTTCAGTGGCATTCGTGCCAGAGTTTTATTTCGTGTGGTGTGTGGTGAATTTTAGCACATGCGTGGATCTGTGATGACATGCCTGAAGAAAGCTGTCCAAACATGCCTAGAGATGTTTAGGTTACACGCTCTCACGCAGGAAACTCTGCAAGACTCTCTGAAGGTGTGACACATAGCCAGGGCTCACTGAATTAAAAAAATCTTTCAGACCTCCAGGTATTTCGTGGGTGTGTGCACACCTGCACAGCTCAAAGAAAGAAAACAGACAAATTGAGACAGTTAAGGTAACTATTCAGGTTAAACTTAATTATTTAACAATTATGTCAAGTTCAAAGGCTTAAGGCTGAAAAAGGAAATGTTTAGCTGAGGTTTCCCAGAAGTTGGGGTGAAGTTGCATGTCAACACTGTTTGTTTCTGGATTATGGTCCAGTGGTGAAGAAAAGTTTACTTGACTTAAAATAAATATACCTTGATCATGTGTGCATTACGTAGTCTATGTGTGCATTACGTAGGGCTAAATGTTTCAGTTGGTAAAAGACTGTTTATTTCATGACTATTTGTTGTTGTTGATGCTCTTGTGGAAGCAATCACTGTGTCTTCAATACGGAGGCTACTGCATTCACTTATGATCCATCATCAATGATAGAAATCATCATTTCATTTAATAAAAACCACTAATTCATAAACTAATACACAAACTCATTTAAATATATGTGATCACTCTGGTGTTTATTATTTGTTTGTTGTAATTGTTTGACTGTCTACATTTCCTCTTCTCTTTACAGAGCACCACTCTGATCATATTTTATTAATATCCAGTACTAAAACATTTACATTTTTCCATTCATGTCTATTAAAGCACAGCAAATCTAGTATAATCTAAAGTATATGATAAATCAGCTTAAAGCAGGGCTTAGATCTGAATCCAATAAGAAGATTACAGTCAGTAACAGTCAGGCGGTGTGCTCAGTGAGAAGAACACTGTGAAGAACCCAGATCAGGAAGTGTAGAGTGACTCTGTGCTCACGCTGTTAGTGTAAGTGATGATCAGTCATTATTATGGCAATGGATTTGATTTTTTATACTCTCATTGCTGGAGAGTTTGCCTTCAGTTTCATTGTTACTGATATTAACATCAATAATGAAACTGAAGCCAAACTCTCCAGCAATGCAGATAGATCCTTACTGAGGTACAAATGACAAAAAGGATGGAAATATTCAATATTTTAAATAAGGTCCAATATATTGAATAAGGTCATTTTGAAGCTTCTTTCAGATTCAAGAGAGAAAATGATCAGCACAATCAGCCCAAAGAGATGTAAGTGTAAGCCAAATGTACGTTTCTATTTTTAGTATTTATAAATAAAACAGTCTAGCTGGAGTTTATGGAAGAATAGATGTATAACTAAAAATGATCGAATAAAAATGATGATAATGATGATGATGATGATGATAATGGTGTGTGTGTGTGTATGTGTTTTTAATAAAACAGAGTTTTACCCTGGAAACACTGCAAGCAATTAGGTTTTAAAGCAACATTTATTTTTATTTATTGTGTTACAGGATATATGATGATTTAATAATATTTTCTCAGATTTACTTTACTAGGTTTTCATGTTCGTGACATTTTAGAACACTCAGAAAAGTTGACTGGACACTCGATCAGAGAATTAAAAGACACCATTCATATGATTTTTGGAGATTTTATTTTTTAATCAACTTGGAGAATGATTATGGTTGATGCCGACCCCTAACCTCTTTCTGGAGTTGTGACTTGACTACATTAATAAATATATTTTAATATATCTGCACTATACTAGCTGACTAATATCAGCTAATGGCACTGGTTTTCTGAGATGATTCTGATTCATATCTCATTCATACAGATGACACTCGGCTCTTCTTTTCTATTGTACATTATATCTGAAAAATGTAGCTTTGTAGACTAATTGTAATTCAATTGTAGAACAGTTTGCAGTTATGATACACATACAGATCATACAGATGTCACAGATGTCATCATACAGATGTCACTACCTCCTGCGTTTTTACAGTAAAAGCAATATTAGAACATTTTAATCAGTCCAAAAAGAACTGGCCCAACAATCTAATAAATATGAGGCAACAATTTGGTGCTATGTTTAACCCAGATCTTTTCAGATTTTACTACTGCTTTCACATAGGAACCTGCAGAATAATGAAGTGAAACTTTTTCCCCTCCCTTCCTTACTCACTCCACATCTGCCTCGTCCCCAGCTGGTCTGAAATCTTTTTCAGGCAGCAGTCCATATTCAGTGAGGAAGGCCTCCACGTCTGTGGCAAGGAACTCATCGTTGAAGTGCTGTGTGATCGCCAAAAAGTTTCCCAGCATCTCTCCACCCTTGTAAACCAGCACAGCTGGTAGAACGTTGTCAGAGAAGTGTTCACCTGCACCAGACACAGCTGCATTGATGCGGCAGAACTTGACGCTGGGATACTGAGCAGCTAGGCAGTCCAGGCACCTGTCCAGCACCTCACAGCCCTTGACACCAGCTTTGTAGATGTGCACCACCACTACAGTGAGCCGGTGCTCCTTCTCAATTACTTCAAGAAATGCCTCACCGCTGTCCAGCTCATGCACACCGTTGAACCTGGGCCCAAAGCTGAGGCGCTCATGCATCTCCTGCATGCACTGCTTGCGGTATTTGCGTAGACACTGCTCATCATCCTCCTTAAGCAGCTCATACTCCTGGATGCTCATCTGAAGGGATAAGGGTGACCAGAAGGGTTTGGGAGATGATCAGAAGTATGTGAGCTCAGAGCAGGGCTAAAGTACACAACAAGTTTTGTGGACACCTGACCATCAAACCCATATGAGGTTCCTCCCCGAGCTATTGCCATGTTGGAAGCTGTTTAGAATGTTTTTAATGCTGTAACTTTACCACTTCCTTTCACTGGAACCTTCAGAAACCTGTTCCAGCATGACGATGCCCCTGTACACAAAGCACAGAGCTCCATGAAGACATGGTGTGTTGGACCTGGAGTGTCCTGCACTGAGCCCTGACTCTAACTCAACCCCACTGAACACCTTTGGGATGAACTGGAACACCAGACCTCCTCACTCTTACAACATCACTGTCTGATCTCACTAATGCTCTTGTAGCTGAATGATCATTATTCCCCTCAGACACACTCCAACATCTAGTGGAAAACCTTCACAGAAGAGTGGAGCTCAGTATGACAGTAACCATGGGGGAATAAAATTCAGAATGTCATGTTCAATGAGCACATATGCATGTGATGATCAGGAGTCCATTTACTTTTGGCCATATAATGTACCGAGTTGTTTTTGTTGTTGGTTTTCATTTATGCAGGCAAACAGATCTCATTGTATAGGACACCAGGACATTTTGAGCAGGTTTTTTAAAAATTATCATTTTTAATAATGTAAAATAACCACTGCCTCTTATGTGAACTTATATCTCAGTACTGACTACTATGTCCATTTTTTTGTTGCTAAAAGAGAGTGCTGTACAGAGTGCCAGAGAAAGAAAGACCCACCTTGTGACTTGAACCCAGGGACTCCTCCTTAGGGTTGAGAGGAGATGACATCTGTTTCAGCAGCTCCCTCTTGTTGGGAGGTAACGACTCCTGATCCATACTCTCCAGCTTAAACTTCCGCCAGTCATTAATTACTCCCTTTGGTCCTGGGGGCAGTTGGGAAATTGGGGGAATGATGAAACTTCATCATGTATCAGATCACTTTAGTAAGAATAATATGGTCTCTATATGTAAAATACATAATGTGGCTTGTTTATGAATCTGTATTTTTATCAGTTTGAAACACATTAAAATCGGAATAATGTACAGTATATATGTCTTATATATTCTGTTTCCTTCTTCATCTTGTTCTTTAATAATACTGCTCTTAAATATGATGCCTATATAATTCATTTTCTATAGATTAATTGATTTACCTGTGTGACTCACAGCTAACTCCTCCTCAACTAGTCCTCTGTCAGACATGTTGTTGTCTATAGACACAGAAACAAAATCTGATATGATGTTATTTGCTACAGAGCAGAAAACAAATGCATAAGCATGCTGACCTTTGGCAAGCCAATAGAAAAACAAAGGCACTGGTTACTTTTCCCTGGGCTTTTCTCTGTGCTCAGAAGAAGGGGTTTCCTGAGTATTTATATACATTCCCGGAACATTACATTACATACTGTGCTTGAATAATTAGAGTTCAGTATCTAGAGACTACAAAGTGACTGCTTCTCTCAGGGTGAATTATGCTGATGAAGTTAGAGGATTATTCCTTGATCCAATTTGTCAGCTTGGTTGGCTCTTAGCATGTATTTATTTTATTTATTTTCTATTTGTCTACAAAATGGTTGCCAATTGTCAGTTTCTACCTCAGAGCATTTAATATACATTATGTTGTTCACATATTCACATTATTACTGTTCCATCCACTGTACATGGGAATAGCCATTTCTTAGGTTAGTGATGAAAACTGTGTTCAGATGGTGACCTTCACCTGATCCCTACAGGTTTACATGTGAGGCACCGGTGTAACATCTACAATGATGTCACGTAGGACCTTCCACCGCATGCCAAAATCCAGACGTCAGAAGATTAGATCTTTGTTCATTTCAGTCCACACTCCAACTAGACAACTGTTGTGTGTTTGTTTTTGCAAAGGTTTAGTGAATCCAGATTCTCTAGGATGATGCAGGCTTCTTTAAAGATCTCACGACTTAGCAGATTACTCTTATAAAATAAAGCAACAATTCTGAATCTGAAAAGGTGGATTTAAGTGTCATCAGATGAAATTAAAATTATGCTGTTTTCTTTATAAACGTGTTAAATTATTAAAGCAAACTAGAATCAATAACTGTGTGTTCCAGAGAATCCCTGGGATTGAGTTTAAACCCTAATCCTACAGCATTTAGTTACACCAGACACAGGCCATTACAACAAGCCGTGCTGATTAGACACTAAATCAAACCAAAACCTTGGAATTACACGGCTGTATCCAAAATGAGCCAAAAAACATATAAATCTTCCTTATCAGCTTTTATGTAAGTCTTTTTACACCACTGTAATAAAAAAAAACCAATTAAAATAACAGATCCAGTCCTGAAAACAGACAGAAACAAGTCAAGTACATTACTCTGATCTTATAGTTGCATAGAACAAATAATTGATCTCTTACCTTATTGCGTCTCGTTCCTTGATGTTAGCTGGACTGCTATGTGGTCAGCTTCTCCAGTGGTGTGTTTTAGGCTGCTTGAGGAGGGCTTTCTTATAATGAGGCTCGTTTGACAACACTGTTCTATTCACTGAAATTAGCTCAAGGTTGCTAAGAGGATTTGAATGCTGGAATTAGACTCTAAAGCCACGGTGAAACATAACCCGAGGAAGTAAATAATGGCAGAATAAAATATGTTTGAAGAAATTCAGCAAAATGAGTGACTTTAGATTATTTCTGATGTTTGGGAATGGACACTGAGAGAAAAGCATAAACTAACAGTCTTACCACACCCCAAAAAGTGAAACTGATTCCTCAAAAACAGACATGAATTAAGATCCTGATATTAGTTTTTAATGCCTTTAATTATGGCAGACATCCTCTGAACTCCCTACTGAGATTTCTTTGACTCGCACATTTTGCGTCATCATGTTGCATGCTCATTAATTTAAATCCAGGTTAATTTAACAGGGTGGATGTAACTTTTCTGGAACAGTAAGACAAATCAGACAGGAATATCTGTGCTAGTGGAGGTGAAAAGTTAATCAGAGGCTTGGAGCTGTATACAACTCTATAGCACTGCAGGATCAGCTTTTTCCAATGCTTTTATTATAATCATGACACAGCAAAGCTGAAATCGCTGCTGACGTGACATCTTCTTAAAGCTCCTAGCACATCAGATTTTACCTTGTCATTCAGTGGCTGTATTTAGTTTCAAAGACAACTGTGTGTTCACCAGTGTCATGAGAGAACCGTGTCACGATACAACACAATAAACATCTGGGTGGGTTTTAGACAGTGTAGCTGAGTAGGTGTGGGAAAGGATGTTCCGTTGGCAGTGGTGTGATGTCATGTGTGGCCACAGTTTCATGGGTGTGGTGTTGAAAACAATAAAATAGCACCTCTGCTAAGAATCAGATCTGCTGTCCGAAAATATCGTACTATTGTCCTGTCCTTTTCATAATACCCGCATAAAACTGACAGTAGTTTTGAATTGTAATCATCCTCTTCTCACAGACGATGCTCAAGAGTCCAGCAGGAAGCTCGGCTCTATCAGGATCAGTAGACATGAGCTGTAACTGCTGAGACACAACTCTTCTCCTTAATCATGTGTGACATAACCCAATAACATGGAGCAGTCTCCGAGACTGAACATGAGCACATTTTTCTTGAGGCACAGCGCTGACTTAAAAGGAGAAATTGTTCATTTAGCTGATACTCTGACACTCAGACACATCACAGCTCACACCTGCCACACCATCAGCTGCCAGAGTTCAGTAGTTTATACTGAGGCTGGTGTGTGTAAACCTTCATCCATGTTGCCCCTTTGACCTTCCACCCCCTGTCCTGTTAAAGGTCTCTGCACAGCCTTGTTGTAACGATGCAGCATTAAAATCCAACTCATTTTGGATGGCTGAAACAAATTTCCATATTCTAATGCCTTCAGATCTGCTTTTATTCTAAGTGCAATAAGTAGGAGAAAAGATGTGAATTGTTGATTCATGTCATTAACAGCAGTCTTAAAATAAGAAGTTAAAAGTTAAAAGTAGACATGCTTCATGATGATTATAAGCAGAACCAGTCTAGAAAGCAATGAAGACCGGCCTAGACCAATGACTATATATATATATGATTGTGGTTTGAACAGGCTCTAGCTTGCAGAATATTTTTTAACATGAATTAAAAATTCTTTTACAAACCACACCCAAACCCATCACATAATCCTGCTTTTTCTACATCTTCTGTTTAACCTTGGAAAGAGCTTGCGGTTCTTAAAAGCCATTGTATTTTTCCAACAAACACCACACAGAATTTAAAAGCAACAACCTCCGGCATCTGTGTCAAACACGGAATGAGCATCATGTCTGTTTTGTGTAGCTCCTGATTACTTTAGATGAGAAAATTGCTCTTGATTTTATCCTAATACCTGCATCAATGAAGAGAAATGTTTTGCAGGTGTGAATGAAGTGCAGGTCTCATAATAAAACAACACCATACTGACAAAATGCCTGTGTCTTTAAATGAGGAATACATACAGCCTATATTTTGGTGTTGTTTTTAAAGGGTTAATAAAGTTGATCTATTGTCTTGTCATTGATTAAATTGATTATGAGTAATAATTTGTCCCTAGTGTAGAATTATGCTGTAGAACATGCTTTTTGTGCAGTTATAGATCCCTAGCATTTCTCCCTCAGTGAAATGCCTGGAAACATATCTCATAAATAATCACATAAGCATACATATCTGATTTCAAGGCTTATGGGAAGAGGAGGAAAGTGAAGAAAGTTAAGAAATAGTTTGTCAGTGGAAGGCTTTTCACCCTTCTACATTTTTGTAGTATCACAACCTGGATCTGAAATCAACTCGATGTAGCTTATACTTCACTACTAAAATATGGAAAGTGAGATTTTTTTTGTATAACATTTGGTCAGCATGATGTCATAATATGCATGACCCTATATATATATATATATATATATATATATATATATATATATATATATATATATATATATATATATATATATATATATAGTTGTGATGTGGTGAGGCTATAAATTAACATGACAATCAAAAAGGTATCAAAAGCGTGACATAAATGCACCATAGCACCATATCATGCAATGTGGAGCAAACATCATATCTTTCTTTCTTTCTTTCTTTCAACAGCAAAAGCTCGATCACCACGGTGTTTCAGTCTGGACCTAGGGACGGATAGCATTTTTAAATGCTCTGACCTCAGCAAACTCACTGCTTTGTGTGAAAACTCAGTGAGATAGAACTGTGCAAGATTATTGAGTGATTTAAAAACCAAAATAAATATTTTAAATTCAACTCTCAATTTTACAGGCACCCACTGAAAAGAAATCAAGATAGGAGATCATATGACTGTTAAAAAATGATAAGGCATAGTCACACACCCTCATGACCCTCATTTTTGACCACCAGTATTCACATCTGGCAGGTAAATTTTCTTAAGTCAAGATTTTCTTTGTTGCCATAGGGAGGTAATAGAATTATGTGATGTGATGATACTGTAATGTGTGTTAAATGATGGAGTGTAGTTATTAAAGAGGACCAAAGACTTGATCGTAAAGGTTGCCTTTTAGTTTAACCTTCTTGGCCAACATTTCTGTTTACCACAGTGGTCTTCTTAAGACCAACAAACTTCACACTCTCATCCATTAACAGCTGATGAATATTTCAGTGCTTGGAGCCAATCAGGCACTTTTGGTGCAAAAATTCTCCTCCTATTCATCATTCAAACCAATTTTGTTCCACATGATTGGTTTGAGCTACGGAAGCGTTGTCGTGGTGAGAGAATTAATTAATATATCAAATGATGTAACAGAGAACACTGTGCAATATGTCACTAGTTCACATGTATGCAACCAAACCATGCAACCAAAATGATTGGGACCTCCCTATACACCTGCATGAGATAGGATTCTATCTGAAAACATATGCAGTGAAAGTCGTAATAAATTACATATCAAGTATCATCAGATCAGTGCAGTGAAGGTTCTGCTTTTCAGTGTGCCACATTGCCTGCATGTCACTGATGAGAAGCAGTACGATTGTATTACTTGTATTGCTTGTATTGTACAGTGTATTACAATTATCTGCTAGCTTGGAGATGAAGTTCAACAAAATTAGAGAATATATTCATTCCATTCATGAAAAATATTTGTATATATCTTATTTGTAATATTTGTAATATCTCCTCATAGTGTAGTACTCCTATATTTCTGATGATAGCACTGCAAGGCTACATACTGGCAGCTGGGCAAATGCTCAGGGGCATAGCCCATTTTATATACCCTGTCCCTAAAAGTGCTTTTGTTAAACCACTTACACATTCCTCCCTTCTCCTATCTGTCTTGCTCATGCACTCAGAAGACTCCTGTCACTTGTTCATGCTCCTACCATGTGTCAAAAATCTGGCACTCTGAAAACAGAAAATTAAAACTGTGTTGAAGTTCCACAGAGACATAATTCAAAAAATAAGTCTGAAGAACACGTATAAGAAGCTGATTAGACAATTTGGGTCATCCTTTACACTGAGGAATAAATTAATTTAGTATACAGTAACATAGTATACAGTGTTTAAAATAAATCCAACAAGTGTAATGTTTTATAAAATAGAAGAGATTATCTGGATTAACAGAACATCAGTCTCTACATGACAGAAGTGCTCATGATCTGTATTCAAAATGATTCATCAGCCCTGTACACTTAGGTGTGGTCTAGTCGCAGGTGAAGCCAACATTCCTTTTAGTTGTTTCTTTGCTATAATAAATGGCTTCCGAACCTTATAATTAACTAACAGTGTTTTTCCACTATGTGGGTTTTGAAAAGTTAAATTTAGGGACTATTATCTGACATAGTTGTAAATTTGAGCACAGTTATTATGGAATATTAAAATTGTATGATCAATGCCAACTTTTGACAAGGAGATTACTCAGGTCTCTGTCTCATACCTGCTAAAGAGAACTATGTATCTCGACATGTCCTACTTCTGGTAACTATGCTAGAAAACAAAATCTACTAAACTTAGCATACAAACATAAAGAGCATAAATCAAATAACACTACTATAAATCATCTTTACTGTTTTATTTCATCATATTCTGCCTGTGCTCAAAGACGCCCAAAACACTCCTTGTTGGGAATCACCACCCTCTTCCTGTTTCATAACACCTCTAGTTCCATTTTGTAGTGGACTTCGGCACTGATCTATCTCATATGGATCCAGACATACTTACAGGGGTAGATTGGTTTTCAAGTTCATCCCTCTTCCATCTTTGGCTTAAGGGGTTTTTGGTTTTCAGCATATCATTACCACCTCCCTTTACTGGAACTGAGAGACTCGAACCCTGTTCCAGCATGATGATGCACCTGTACACAAAGCACAGAGCTCCATGAAGACATGGTGTGTTAATTTTGGAGTGAAAGGACTGGAGTGTCCAGCACTGAGCCCTGACTCTGACTCAGCCCCACTGAACATCTTTGGGATGAACTGGAACACAGACTGAACCCCAGACCTCCTCACACTTAGAAGATCAGTGCCTCATCTCACTAATGCTCTTGTAGCTAAATGATCACTAATCCCCACAGTCATACTCTAATATCTAGTGGAAAACCTTCACAGATGAGTGGAGCTGAGTATACCTACAAAGGTAGGACTGAATCTGGAATAGGATGTTCAACAAGCTGATATGGGTGTGATGGTCAGGTGTTCACTAACTGTTGGCATCTTTGTTAAAACCAGCAAGGAGATTCCCAGAGATCACACCACCCTTAGGAGAAAATCTGGGTAACTATTGAAGACATCCTCAATCCTGAACTCATCAGCAGCTGTCACAAGCCAGCAAATCTCTGGGAAAGTTATGGCCATAACTGAACATAACTATGACATATTAAACATGAAATTACTGAAATATTACAGTTCACCCAGCATATTATTTTGTGCATTGCTATTGCCATGTAGAACATATATATCCGAATGAAATATCTGTGGCTTTGACTTTGACATATTTGTTTATGTCAAACAGAATAGTTGGAGTGTTTCAGAAACTTAATCACAGGGTGGCAGGAAATGGGAGGCTCCATCACTGCCATCATGTTTTAGCATGCACATCTAGGCTGCTGAAGAGTTGGGTTGAAAAGCAGTCTCTTGTATTTTCAGACCATGTCCATGAGTAAATATGCAGAATATTTGACCTGGCCATCTTTTTTGCAAATGGCTCAATTCAATTCAATTCAATTCAATTTCATTCGTATAGTGCTCTTATCAGTGGATATTGTTGCAAAGCAGTTTACAGGAATATATAAATTCAGATTATAAATTAAAATTTATGATGGTGGCTTCCACTGCAATCCATAAATCTGTGGTACAGGCAGAAAAAGCCTGGTTCTTGAGCTGAGAATGTCCACTGAACTGGTAGCCAGGTGTGTAGATACCCAGGAGCACTCTGGCTATTAGTGATGAAGAGGAATGCACAAGAGGAAGTGTCACCTGGATGATGCTGACAGGGTCCAGACAGGATGTACTAGATTGGGTTGGGGAGAATCTCTAACTCTTTGGTTCAAAGCCCACAGAAGCTTCGTCATGGCAGAAGTGGCAAGGATAAATGAAAAGCAGAATAAGATCAAGGCTGTGTTTCAAGTACCTCTTGATTGTGAAATAAATGTCTAACCCTTATCACACTGATTTACAGCAAGGTTTAGAGTGGTCCCAACAATTTGTGTCACTTTGTTACTGGTTACCTTCTTTTCCTTGCACATTGTACCATATGTCATTGACTTCTGATTTACCCGAATTACTCCATTACTTTGGTGTTGTAACATTTCATAAAAACACCTGCCTTTTCATCAGCCATTCATACTGGATGTAAAAGCAAGCAAATAATAAACACAGATTGCTTGTAACCATTGACCTGAGAGCTACACAGTTCCACATTTAAAGGTCCACTTTCAAATCATATTCATTTCAGTAATGAATCTAGAAATGTTAGTAACCATTTTAGCATTAGTTGAAGGCTCTTCCGAAGTAAAAAGGGTATGTGTATGGCATGCCATGGTTTGAGTATGATTATTGACAAGGATATGTGCATGAAAGCTCATAAGCTACTTAGACAAAGCAAACAAAAAACGAGTCCTAGTACATCCAGTATTAAGTGAGATGTTCAGGTGCTCCTGAATCACTGGACAAGAGACATCCTGTAGCCATATAGCTACGATCCCAAAAAGAGGATAAGTTACATCGACGAATGGCTTTACTTCAGTGGATACAGCTAAGTTATAATGTACATGTTAAATCTAACTGCTACCTGTAACTGTTATCAACATTATTACTGAATAATCAGCTACAGCTACAGGTTTCTGAATAAATAAATGTAAAAAAAAAAAATGTAATCAAACCTAACATCTAACAATCTAACATCCTACCACCTATTAACTGCATAAGTGCTAAGACTCACCCATGGGAGAGCCACTCCACTCAGCTCTACAAGTTTACCAGGTTTGATGTCTTCACTGAAGCACCTTGAAACCTGAAAGATCTCTGATTATAGGAGCCTCTATCTTAAAAGAGAATGTGAAATTATGAAATTATGGCATGTGAACTAGGTCTCCAGAAGCATTGGTTAGGTGTTTACCAGGTGCTAGAATGCAGGACATAGCAGGAAATCTTAGGGTCTTATGTAAGCATATGTTTTCAAAGGGAGTTCTTCATGTAGGAGCTAATGATATACGCCTTCACCAGTCTGAGGTTACTAAGTGTAATATTGCAGGGGTGTGTAAATTAATAAATGTAGCTTACAGCAGGTTATGGTCACTGAACTGCTGGATGTTCAGGTAGTGCTCTGAAACTAATGTGGGCTTTAAAAATAATATGGTACAGTTATGGAGGCAAGGCCAGCCTGTTAGGACGGGGCAGTGTCCATCCCATTTAGGAAGGTGCTCCTGTAATTTTTTGCTGCATAGCACAGTCTCAGAACTAGCCTAGTTAATCGGAGACAATCCAGAGCTAAGACCAGGGAGCAGACAATCAGGCTAATCCAACCTTCTACTACCTGCAGTGAGCCATCACCCAGGGTTCACAATAAAAAAAAAAAAAAACTTTTTTGTGGGGGTGGGGGTGGGGGTGGGGGTGCGGATATGCATCATGTCACACTCAACAGTGGTGGTTAATATGAAGCTCATCTGAAAGCAGACACTCTGAGTTTTAGAGAATCTGTAGTTTTTTTATAAGTACTTTTGTTTTTACCCAGCCTACTAGGGGTAATATATTCAGAATAGTTCCAAAAAAACAAAAATGGCCAGTGTTTTTTCATACAAATGTGTAAATTGTTATATTAAACCTATTTCTGCTCTCTGAGATGCCCCTAGGATGTATCCTAGTGGAATGTGTCTAGTGGAATCAGTTATAAACATCAGCCATGTGTAAGTGGCAGGGGAGGAGGTGGAGCAGATATTTATGATGATAATCTATATATAAACACATGTAGCCAAAAAAAAAAAGAAATCTACTAAATCGATTCCACTAATTATTATTTACACATCCCCAAGACCATATTCTGAACTCCTCTGTGAGTCAGTAAGGGTTAATCAGGATGCAACAGGACCTTCCTGTCATGCTCTTTTTCTTATACCAAAGTTCTGAATATAGAAAATATAGTCACATTTCCACAGTATGATTCTCAAACAAATATCTCATCTTATTCTATATGTAATAAGATATTAATCATAATATATGCACTTTTCCAGGTTTACCAGACAGACTCCCAGAGTTATCAACCATGACTGAATCATCATTTGACCCGTCTGTCCCCACAAGGTACATTATATTGCCAAAAGTATTTGCTCACCTGCCTTGACTCGCATATGAACTTAAGTGACATCCCATTCCTAATCCATAGGGTTCAATATGACGTCGGTCCACCCTTTGCAGCTATAACAGCTTCAACTCTTCTGGGAAGGCTGTCCAAAAGGTTTAGGAGTGTGTTTATGGGAATTTTTGACCATTCTTCCAGAAGCGCATTTGTGAGGTCACACACTGATGTTGGACGAGAAGGCCTGGCTCTCAGTCTCCGCTCTAATTCATCCCAAAGGTGTTCTATTGGGTTGAGGTCAGGACTCTGTGCAGGCCAGTCAAGTTCATCCATACCAGACTCTGTCATCCATGTCTTTATGGACCTTGCTTTGGTCACTGGTGCACAGTCATGTTGGAAGAGGAAGGGGCCAGCTCCAAACTGTTCCCACAAAGTTGGGAGCATGGAATTGTCCAAAATGTCTTGGTATGCTGAAGCATTCAGAGTTCCTTTCACTGGAACTAAGGGGCCAAGCCCAGCTCCTGAAAAACAACCCCACACCATAATCCCCCCTCCACCAAACTTTACACTTGGCACAATGCAGTCAGACAAGTACCGTTCTCCTGGCAACCGCCAAACCCAGACTCGTCCGTCAGATTGCCAGATGGAGAAGCGCGATTGGTCACTCCAGAGAACGCGTCTCCACTGCTCTAGAGTCCAGTGGCGGCGTGCTTTACACCACTGCATCCGACGCTTTGCATTGCACTTGGTGATGTATGGCTTGGATGCAGCTGCTCGGCCATGGAAACCCATTCCATGAAGCTCTCTGCGCACTGTTCTTGAGCTAATCTGAAGGCCACATGAAGTTTGGAGGTCTGTAGCGATTGACTCTGCAGAAAGTTGGCGACCTCTTCGCACTATGCGCCTCAGCATCCGCTGACCCCGCTCCGTCAGTTTACGTGGCCTACCACTTCGTGGCTGAGTTGCTGTCGTTCCCAAACACTTCCACGTTCTTATAATACAGCTGACAGTTGACTGTGGAATATTTAGGAGCGAGGAAATTTCACGACTGGATTTGTTGCACAGGTGGCATCCTATCACAGTTCCACGCTGGAATTCACTGAGCTCCTGAGAGCGACCCATTCTTTCACAAATGTTTGTAAAAACAGTCTGCATGCCTATGTGCTTGATTTTATACACCTGTGGCCATGGAAGTGATTGGAACACCTGATTCTGATTATTTGGACGGGTGAGCGAATACTTTTGGCAATATAGTGTATAACAGAGGCACAAGACTAAAGTTGTGCATATCAGGAGTTATTTGATCATCTTGTTTCATGCTGATGCATGCATCTTAATACAGCAACAAGGAGTATTAAGCCCTAATTAAAAATCAAGCCCTAATTTTACCTCACAACAGTGAACATATTGTATGAGCTGGCCCACAAAACTGCCTTTTGTTGAGGTTTAAATGAGTCTCTTCAGGGTAAACTTCTGTGTAGACATGACCAGATTTCCCTGAGCCAATACATTTAGTAAGCTATAAGCACAGACAAATAGTTCAGAACTCAAAGTCATCATTATATCATTAAATCCTACCCATCATTTCATGTTGTATCAAGCACCCTAACCCTAGAACCACTGGGAATATGTCATGCAAGAATTTCAGTGGGAACTTTTCTGTAGGTACTGCTGAAAAAAAGGACTTGAAATCCTCACAGTATGTCCTCTAATCAAGTGAGCCCCCAATAACTTCAATTATTGAACCACAAAACAAGCTCTTTTCCACGGATTCCGGTCAATTTTTTTTCTTAACCACAAGTAGAAATAGGTAAATTTGGGAAAACCCTGAAGCTCTTGAACAGTTTTGTAGGTGTGGCATCCATCATACACTGAACGTTCCCTGTGCTCAGGAGGTATAATACAGAATAGGAGTGGCCCAGGCAAGGGAATGGAAACTTAATCCTCAATTGGTTATCTTGGTGTGGCAGAGATTCAGACAGGCAGTGCAATAATTATGATGGCCAGGGAAGCTAAGGGTGTCATGGATAGATCAACTGCTCTACAACCAGCCCTGTCCATTACTGGTGTATGGTTTTCCTCTCACAAGCACGGGTGTAGGTGGGGGTAGTGGTGGCTTATATTCCTCCCTTCTCCTCTCTGGGCCTAGCTCATGAATATTTTAATTTAAATGCTGTTGGGGTCAATTCAGAACATAAAGGCTGCCTCAACACACTTTATATAACCACATGTGACTCTTTGAAAGATGGTGTGCCGAAAAGTATGTCGTCCCATACTTATGTTCACTCTCTGACATGTTTTCTGAAAGACGTCCTGGATAAGGGCAGAGCCTTTACTACATTTTATTTAGGTTTATTGAGTTATCTCGTCAGTTTATTGGTGGAGCACAGAAATTTAGTTTATGAACAACAGACATGGTGTCACTGGTGCTTCCGTAATGCAATGCCATAGTGAGATGCCTCACTTCATATTGTCAGAAAACCAGAGTTGCACCACTTCCCCAAACTATTGCCAGACAACAAAGATAGCATTTGGGTTTGACATGAAAAAGATGAAAATGAGATGATAGATCAGAATTTTCAGTTTTCATTTCCTTATGTCTTTATCTGGAAATGTTACCCAACTTAGAACAGGGCGCCTTTTATTTGAAGCTTTGATCAAAGCAATTGGAAAATGTGACTAACAGGCTCTTTCCTGGTTGTGCCCTGTTAGACCGATTGTTTAAACCATAAATAGTTCTGAATGTTTACTCTTAGTTTGAGCCCTGGGTTTTCTTGTGAAGACTGCATTTGTTGCCAAAAGGACAAATCAACGTGAAGATCAGGGTGCTGTCTATAAGAGAAGCTGAGAAAAGGCACCTGAGAGTGTTGTACTGAAAGCAAAATTTTTTTCAATTTTGAAGCGATGACTGGACCTCCTGCAAGAGGAGAGAATGAACTTGGGCTTGCATGGCTGCTTTTGGAATGGGCTCAATCTACATTGATGTAACTCATGATGGCTGTGGAATGAATTCTGAAGGCTACAGAAACACTGCCTTCCACGTTATACTGTGTGGCTTCTGGTTTTCCTTCATTGTTTGGTGTGGAGACAGAAAGTGCTTGGCCCCCTTAATTGCTGCTTGCATCTATTTTTTGTTCATTTGTTTTTTTCTGGAGACCCTTTCAGGACATACTGTACATGAAAACTTTGGATTCAATTCCCTGGTCCTTCATGAGGCCACTAGGTGACACTGTGGGCATGCAATGAGAAGAAAATGCTGTCTTCAAGACTGAAGGTGTATTGCTAGCGTGTTAATGCCGTTAATAACCTTTTTATGATTACAAGCTGTAGCAAAGTCAATTTGTGTAACAAAGTGCAAGCTTTCACTCCTGTTTCACTTACTGGAAGCTATGAGTTTGAGCTGATAATCATATACTGTAAGTGCCATATCTTTTCACAAATTGCACAACAAATGGTGTATGATTGTAGGAAGAATATGCCTAAATATGAGGATCGGCTCAAGTGTAGAAGAAATACCAGTTGTACTATAATCAAATGGCATAAATCAAATGAAGTCACAAATTATGAATGATATAATCTTACAAATGAAAGAACAACACCACACACCAACCTGCAAGTCAGTAAAAGAGGATTTATCATAATTAATTTTAACCATGGAAAAAGAGTAATGGAAATTGAGTGAAGTAATGAAATCAACTTGTGAAACAAACAAAGATATTTCACCTTCAAGATCATCTGAAGTGTATTTCCTGTGTCCATCCAAACATTGTCAGTGGACTTCTTCGTACTTGTGTGTATGTGATTGTGTGTGTGTGAGTGCGGAGTGTGAACCCATGCTTGTATACATAGTACTAAGTGGATTATTTCTAATCTTCCGGTTGAAGCCCCAAAGCTTCTAGCATCTGCTCCCTTGTATGCATCATGTCACTGCTGCCATTTCGCTCTTAAACAAACCATCAATTGTCTGAGTGTGTGCTCCTACACACAGCACACCAGTTGAGTTATGCAGTATTCCAGTGATGTATGTAGAAGCCCTGCTACGGTGTGTGTTTAGTCAAAAGAAAATCTCAAATATACTGTAAACAAACTAATAAATGGGTTTCTGTCCAAATGGATGTTGTTGATAGCCATAAGAATATGAATATATTTAAAGATTGAATATATTTAATTCAAACAGGTTATTATATATAAGAACTCCGTAATAATAAACATAATTGGTTGGGATTTCCATCACAAGATAAAGAAAGTAATGGAGCTCGTGAATAAGCTTCATGGACCATGGACTTTGGGAACCATTGCAAGTTTAAATAATAATAATAGGTCTCTATTATCAATCTTTCAGTAAATTGTGTGTTAGTGTTGGAGTAAGTCAACTAAAATTTCTTTCTTGTGTGTGTGTGTGTCTTCTTTACCCACAACATGCAAAGCACATTCCTGACACAGATCATTTAAACGGCTTTCCACTGAGGAAATGATGAGGTCTACAAAAAATGATGAGGGTAAAGCCTGAAAAACAGAAGTGGAAATAATTTTGACTTAATTCTGTGCCAAAAAAATAATATTATAATATATAATCAAATTAATTATTGAGTGCTAAGTTACCCATTAGTTGAGGTGTTTGTTTAGAGCTTAAGACTCCACGGACTGAGCGGCTCGTCCTCTAGTTTGTACACTGCCCTTAGTTTTGTCATAACTGACTGGTTCATTTAATTATTCCTAAATCATGGGTTTGTGTCAACTCACTTTCTTTATTTTTATATTCTTAATTCATTCAAAGTCAAAGTCAAAGAAGCTTTATTGTCACTTCAACCATATATATCTGATGCAGTACATGGGAAAATGAAACATCGTTCCTCCTGG
Source organism: Hemibagrus wyckioides (assembly GCF_019097595.1). NCBI lineage: Eukaryota > Metazoa > Chordata > Actinopteri > Siluriformes > Bagridae > Hemibagrus > Hemibagrus wyckioides. The sequence goes on along the minus strand of NC_080734.1, from coordinate 20,356,874 downwards.
ACCAGAGGTGCTACACAGAATAGAAACAAAGTACAGGTGATGCGGACAAACATAGAGCTAAACTATACTACAAGGTGCAGAATTCTTTAAAACTAAACATACAACGTAAGTGCAGAGGATGACGAGACAGTGCAGACAAACAGGACACATAACACTGACTCTGTGCAATAGAACAGTGTTAGGGACAGTGAGTGCAAAAAAGAAACAGGGTTAGGGACAGTGAGTGCAAAAAAGAAACAGGGTTAGGGACAGTGAGTGCAAAAAAGAAACAGGGTTAGGGACAGTGAGTGATAGCAGCAGAAATACTTATTGTAGTTATAACAGTTAAAGAGTAGTTCAAATATTTATAGTTTCAGCTGAACTATCAGTCCTTTATCTGGTTTATGGTTGGATGTGTTTATGATTGAGCCTCCACAGCTCCTCTGTAAGCTCTTCTGGATAACAACAGGTACTGAGCGCTGGGAACAGACTAAAAATACGCAATTTAACCTCATCAGTATACTGCAAATGTATGAAAGTGCAGTAACACATTGAGCTGAAATCAATCAACTTAAAGTTTACAGAAATTAGTGATATGGATGAAGTCACACACTCAGGAGCATGAAAAGTACATGAAAGTTTTTCAGGATTTTCATGAATATTAATTTCTGGTGTAAACATTCATGATAATTATTTACTCAAACATCTGTCTATATCCAGTTTGATAGATGAGACTGACTGTATTCCCTTTTACCTTCAACTTTTCCATTCTATTAAAAGAAAATAAAAACACCACAATGGAATTCCAGTACATCACATTTAGATTTGCTGTCAAAGATAATGACTGTCCAAAACTCAGTAGTATATATGTATATATGTATGGAGGATGAAACAGGGCATTGAAAACCCAACCAGTTTGCCGAGATTGAGGATTGACCAAAAATAAACACTGTTTGCAACACGAAACATTCTTTTATGTTCAGGTGTAACTGTGTGTACAGAACTACAATGTGTAAAACATGTAAAAGCTTAACTTAATCTGAAATCAGTCTTGGGGGTTATTTTGCCATGGTTTATTGATCCTTGATCCTTCATGATCGTTTTGGGAAGCAGTTGAAGTAGAATTTTCTATTAGCTTCTCTGTTGTAATAACATCTCTACCAACACAAAGTACACCAGCATCAAGGCATCGTCATTGTGGCCTCAATATACAGGCTTTCCCTGTGGTTTTTATTGTTCGTCTGCACGATATGCACCATTATTACTGCTAGCATGGAAATTAGCCACAGTCTCAAAATAGCGACTCCTACATTCACTGAAGGATGATGTGTTTAATTCACATGCAATGCAGAGAGAAACTGGAATATTTACTTAAGGTTAATGACAATACAGTAGGCTTTAATTCTGAGAATAAGTTCTAGAATAAGGGAAAGCATGTATTTCTATCTTCATGGAAATATATGATAGTTTTCACCTTGGTGGTTGATGTGTGTTTTCATTAAAATTTAAATTAATTGATTGATTCATAACAAAAACCCTGTGTGTGTGTGTGTGTGTGTGTGTGTGCGTGTTTAGCAGTGTGAAGTGCTTTATATATTAAGCATGCTTCTTTTTCAAACAGAACCAAGACATCATTTTGTTGAAGATAGCCACGTTTTTAGCAGTCTGTTTCCTCTCTGGTTAATATTCTATTTCTGATGAGGAATCAGACTAAAAGAGATGGAAATTCAGTCGTTTACATTTATTACCTTGACTCACTGCTGTAATATAAACTCTCCATATTCTGTCGTCATTAGAAGTTGTTGCACGTAAAACAGAAAGAAAAAAAGAAGAAGAGAAAAGTCTGTGTGGAAGAGTGAAAAAATATAGCACCAGTGTCCAAAAATAGAGTTAGTAATCTCCTTTAGTAAACATAAAGTGCGAACAAGGCAATGTGGTGATTGTATATTTTCTCAGTACAAAGGAAGGCAGACAGAAACTGGCTCGAGGAGACAAGGGGTTTCTCCTTCCGTGACACGTTGGGTAATGAGATGTTTAACCTCAATGAAATCTCAAGAATGTTCCCACACTCCACTCAGAAGAGGCACGCTAACATAACAAACGATTATGACTGATCTCAGAGAATAATCCTAATAATCAATCCCAAAAAGGTCACAGTTAAACGTAAGTGTTAACGATTTCCTGAAACACAAAAGACATGGAAGTAATATATATCATTGTCCGATGAAGCAGCGGTGAAATCTGATGTCAGGTTAAGCAGGCAGACAGGTGTGCTATTTACACAAGGCTTGTCCATTGACACACCTTCACAGGAAGTGTGGTATTACACCATCATTAAGAAGAATGGTGTCTGTGGTGTTCATGATGTCATGAGGTCAACACAACACATTCATTCATTGGCATCTTAATATTCAATTTTTCAATTCAATTCATTTTATTTGTATAGTGCATTTAACAACGGACATTGTCTCAAAGCAACTTTACAGAAGTATAGAAACAGAGAAGAAAAAAAAGACATATATATATATATATATATATGTGTGTGTGTGTGTGTGTGTGTAAAGGTATACATATATATAAAGTTTAAATTACAGTTACTATTTTATCCCCAATGAGATTACGAAGGTGACGGAGGCAAGGAAAAACTCCCTGTGATGATATGAGGAAGAAACCTTGAGAGGAACCAGGTTTAGAAAGGAACCTCATCCTCATTTAATAGGGCCATGATCATAGGTAGAGTATAATAATTAATATAATAATTAACAGCAAGTCAGGGTGGAGCCGTGTCTGTTTTTTGCTCTCTTGCCCATCAATATTATAAGTAATATTTATTCATTCATTCATTCTTTCATATTTGATTTAATATAGCTCGGTCAATTCAGAGGCAGAAACTAAAATACCTGAAAAAACCTGGACATAAAGAGAACACACTCCACTCTGTATTCATTCATTTTTATTATTATTGTTTCTAGAATGACTGCAATGTACTAAGCTACTATGAAGCAACTGTGAATCATACATCAGATAGAAACCAGTGACTGAGTTCTGAAAGTGGCTGGTGTGAGGAGTATCTTTATTAATGAACTTATCTTTGATTCACATACTTTTTCTCTCCCACCTCACTTTCATAGTGGCAGAGTGCTAAGTTTAGACTTTACTAATGTGACTGGCATGAGGTCAGATACTTTGCAATGTTAAGTGAACTGGCAAAGGATGTAAGACTGACTAAGGTGTCATGTATGTATGTGCATGAAAAGATATTCAGGTTTCATCACTGCTAGATGAACTGCCAGTGTACTAGGTATGTCTATCAGAGGCCTTATATGGCTTGGGAATATGGCAGAAGGTGGAAATGCTGGCAGCACTAGCAGTGCAGTATCTCAGGATTCAAACCGTCCTGTAAACAAAAGTCTTCCATCTGGAATTTCTCCTTTCAGAATAAGAAAGTTCATAGCAATGATAGCCATTGATAATGATCCACAGCTGATGGCAGCTTCCTTGTCCTAAAGTCCTCAGAAGGTGGTCCTCACACGGTCTTACATTTTCTCACGGAGCATTTGTGTCTGAAATGACAGGATGGTGAGTGGATCAGAGGAAACCATTCACTGTGGAAGACTCACAGCTTCATCATGTCTCTGTGGTTCTTTTGATTTACACAAATGAATGAGTTTTGTTTTTCAAACTGAACCGCTGTTTCAGAAATCCAGTTCCGGTTGTACAATTTATCCGGTTGTATGAAATGTGTATGTGTGTCCTGGCTCTTAACACTTTACCCTGGCCATGACACATAACCATTTCCATGTTATTCACTGATGTCATAACATGATATTATTAGACAGTTAAGGTGTTGTAACGATTCAGAGAGATATTATTACACATATTATTACACATTACACACAATATCTTGTTTCACAGTATAAAAGTGAATTTAATAAAATCTACCATGAATTATTTTGGGTTGTTTTACAAGTTTGTTATTACACATATTTGACAACTGCCATTACACTTATGATACAGTGTCTCTTATACAATAGTTAGTTACGCTGCATGAATATGATTGGACGAGCCGTGTACCTGGAGTGCTGATATTTAGTATGAGAGCACATTTCACTGTGTGTATCGCTCTCCTCATCTGTGTCTGCATAAAATTCCAATTCTATCTATAAACTGTTATTATACACACTGAGTGGTCAGTCAGTCTGAGTATCACCATGGCAACATGCAACAATTTATCCAGCTGGGTTTTTCTTTTGGGAAATATTTTTGTAAAACGTAATGTTTGGTCATTTTGTGTCTGAAATGTCAGTTATACCAAATAAATGTTTTTTTCACAGAACTGCTGTATAAAAGCAACATCACACTCGTGATCATGCCGTTTTACTGAATATCAGCAGTAGCTTCATGTCTAGAGTCGAATCCCAGCGGTATGGATATTAAGTATAATATTATATTCAGTATAATAAATGTCATATGATGAAACTCACTTTTAGAAAATGTTTTGAAAACACTACACTGTATAGTCATTTTCCCGGTTCATTCACTACATACCAAATCTCTCTTACAATTTGGTTTCGAATTAAAATGCTGAAGTCAGACCCACAGCAGCAGAAAATATACTGTGGAACACATGCAAAACACTTGAAAAATGAGTAAATTGCAAATGCCTTCTTAATCAAATATTAGTTCATTTTGTTTTAAATTAATATTTCATTTAGTAGGCACTATATTCCAAAACATGTTCTTCTGTCTGAGCATATCAGAGAGGTTGAGGTTACAAAAGACACATGCAAGAAGACCAAATATGGCATGGAGCATGTGATACGAAGTGATTTAAACCCATACAGTCATATTACCGAAACCCAGAAGCAGTGTGAAAGCATGACTTCATATGCGTGAGAGAGAAAAGTAGACTTGGCTAAAGGCAAGTAGTAACAGGTTCACAACTAGGTGCCACCTAGATGAGAATAAACACTGGAAAGTAAACATCCCGTGTCTTGGTCTCTCACAGATATATAAAGATCTTCATTCTGCAAATAGAGAGATGGAACCTCACATGTTCAAGGCACAAGGCTTTGAACAAGTCAGTGAATAAAATCATGAAATTTGAATTGATACATTACATTTTTAGGCCAAACAGATATTCAGTCTCAGTTTTCACAACCCCACACATTTCATGTTATCACGCATTTCTTTTGGTAAGTCAATTAGTGTATCTTCACTGCTCAAATAAACTGAAGGGAACACTAAAAAAACGCACTGGATCTCGCTGACTTATTCAAGACTTATATTTGTCATGTTATTCATTGAGAATAACAATGAATGTGACGAGGGTAAATAGAATGATGTGACGAGGGTAAATAGAAACCAAAATAATCAACCTACTGAGGGCTGGATTCAAAATCACAATGAAAATCAAACTTCAAATTAAATGGTGTCTGTATGTATGGGCATGATGAGATGGTGAATGGGGTACTGAGCGATCTGGATCAGAGCATCACTGAGCTCCTGGACAGTCTGTGGTGCCACTTGGTGGCTTTAGATGCTTCAGTATGATGTCAATGGCATCAATGCCTTCATGATCCAGAAACCTCCTGCACACTCTGGACACAGGAGGCAGGGCACTGTAACACACCAGGATGAACCCAGGGCTCACTGCAGCAGTGTAAGGTCTGACACTGGCTCTGAGGACTTCATCCCAGTACCTAACACCAGTGAACCCCAGACCATCACTGACCCACTGCCATACTGGTTATGCTGGATGATGTTGGAGGAAGTATAACAGACTGATTATTAGATTTATTATTAAGTTTAATTGATTTAATTGAAGGGCAGCACGGTGGCTTCGTGGTTAGCACTGCTGCCTCACAGCAAGAAGGTCCTGGGTTCGAGCCCCAGGTTCAAACTGGCAGGGGCCTTTCTGTGTGGAGTTTGCATGTTCTCCCCATGCCTGTGTGGGTGTACTTTGGTTTCCTCCCACAGTCCAAAAACATGTACATTAGGTTGATTGGTAATTCTAAATTGCCCATAGGTGTGAGTGTGTGTGGTTGTCTGTCTATATGTGTGGCCCTGTGATGGACTGGTGACCTGTCCAGGGTGTACCCCTGCCTTTCACCCAATGTGTGCTGTGATAGCCTCCAGCAGATCCCCATGACCCTAATTAGGAATAGGCTCCAGCAGATCCCCGTGACCCTAATTAGGAATAGGCTCCAGCAGATCCCCGTGACCCTAATTAGGAATAGCCTCCAGCAGATCCCCATGACCCTAATTAGGAATAGGCTCCAGCAGATCCCCATGACCCTAATTAGCAATAGGCTCCAGCAGATCCCCGTGACCCTAATTAGGAATAAAGCGGGTATAGAAGATGGATGGATGGATGGTTGGACGTAATTGAATTGTGTTAGCTTAATTTTTTTGAGCACTGTGCTTCAGCGGACTTTCTAAAACACTCAGTTCGAGATGGACTTATTTAAATTTATTTCATTCTAAATCACTCTAAAAAAAGTCCAGTGAAAATTAAGTTTACACACAAGTGGACTGTGTTGTTAAATGGTCTTTCAGAAGATGCTGATTGTCCCACTGTCTTAATTACGGCTTAATTTGGAGTGGCTGTAAATGGGCACACCTTTAAATACTGTATGAAATACGATGGGAAAATCTAAGCAAGATCTCTCTGCCAGTGATGCCTCCTTTCCTGATGTCCAGAACGATTTCTGCATTCTGCAAAGACCATCCCTCCTTCCAATGACCAAGTGCTCTGTCCAACCACAGCTGATGTGAGGAAAACTCTACACAGAGTAAATGTATGGAAGTCTGCTGGACCAGCCAACATTCCTGGTAGAGTGCTCAAGGGATGTGCAGACGATAGCGGATGTATCTCTCTGAGGTCTACAGTATTTCCCTGAACTGATGACAGGATTGTGGTGAGTCTTATCAGCAAGATTGATGAGTCAGCAAACAGAGGAGTAATATCTAATAATCTCTGAATGTGGACAAATCAAAAGAGATGGTTGTTGAGCACAGAGCAACCATCCTCCACTAAACATGATGTGGAGATTGTCAAGATCACCAAATTCCTGTGTTCACCTGGCGAAGAACCTCAACTGGTTCCTCAACACCAGCTCCATCACTAAGAAAGCCTAGCAGCGTGTCAAGTCTTCAGTTTATAGGACTCTAGTCTGCTTCGTTCTGGACTAACTGGTGCTTGCTTATGTACCTACTGGAGGATCCAGACAGTAAGGCATTACAATAATCCAACCTAGAGTTAACAAAAGCCTGAACTAGTATTTCTGCATTGTTAAGTGAAGCAAGTTAGCTATATAGACATACAGTTATATTTCTTATCTTAGCAATATTCTGAGATGAAAGAAAGCTATCCAAGTGATATTATCAACATGAGCTTCAAACTAAAGATTGGATACAATAATCACACCAAGGTCTTTTACTGCTGTGCCTGATGAAACAGAAAGACCATGCAGAGTTACTCTGTAATCAGAACGCTTACGCTTACTGCATGTGGTCCTAGTACAAGCACCTCTGTCTTGAATTAAGAAACAGGAAGTTAGTAAGCCTCCACTGTCCAATGTCCTTTACAAATTTTCAACATTCAGGAAAAAAGGATCAAACTCACTCCTGTGGAAGAACTTTGAAACTCAGACAATGATCCTAAATGTACTGCCAAAGTTGTTACAAAATGGCACCGGGACAAAGGGAAAGTGTGGGACTATCCATCACAAAGCCCTGACCTGAATCTCTGCCTAAGTGTATGCAAGCAGTATTCAGTAACTGGAGCATGAGAGTAATAGAGGATTGCTCTGGAATTGTCCTCTTTCTGTATTAAAGATATGTAAATAGTTGCTTTCTCTAGTTCTGAAGTCACTTGGTTTGTCAAATGTTCCAGGAGTTATCATTTACTATCTGTATGATGGCACATATCTTGATAGTGCCTCCACATTTACTTTGTCAGCATGCACTATTCAGCAATGAGAAAGCACTGGTCCGACAAAAACGTGTACTGTGTCATCTTCCTTCCACCCACGCTGACATTTCACATTCATTAAACACTTAGAATGATGGCTGTCTTCCGGGCTTAATTACTGGGCTGCATCACAAAGGGTCACGAGAAACAAAAGAATGTCATAAATTTCCACACGGCTTAGTGTCTATCAGTACCCTGTTTACTGATGCATGTTTGAGATAAATCAACACTTTCATTTATAAGGTTTGAGCCTGGGTGGTATGGTGGTGTATGCAGTGTTCCTCTTTTCTTACAATAACCCCATGGGACAAAGAGATATGTGTTATTTGATAAAGCTTCATTCGCTTTTTATCAAAATTCAAATCTTTTATCGTTTAAACCAAGTGAGCTGAAACTTGATGAAAATATTTTCTGTTCTAAAAAGTTCTGAAAAATACTCAGTGCAGTCCTGTGTAGTACTAATAACTAATATTACATTATTTATCTATCTTCCACTTTTAAAAGAAGACAGAGGATGATATTAGACCAGATATTACACATTTATAACACTCTTGATCGATCACGTATGTGAGAAATATTTTCTCAGCTTGTTCCGTGAATGAGTCGGGAAGCATCACACACTGCAACAAACACACAGGGAGAAGTGATATTTTATACAGAGTGCAATATTCATTTATTTATTAAAAAGAAAAACACTGGTAATGGTGTGGGAATAAGTAATAAGTGGGAGCAGGGTTGCTCTCTCTCCTCTGTCAATAAGAACAACTATATCTGATTTATTTATGTATTGCGTATGTATTTATGGATGGCAGTTCCTGCTCTCCACCACATGTATTTAGCTGCCTTGTAATATTGCATGAGCAATCGTTTGACAAGATACTGAAGGTCAGTTGGAAATAAGTATTCTTTAAATATCATGTAACCAGGAAAACCTAAACTAGGAGCAAATAAATGGCAAGAAAATGCTGTAAAATGCTAAATCACTGTTTAGGAGTAAATTGTAAACTAAATGTAAAGTAAATTGTAAACTAAATTTGTTCAAGTATTATTTCCATAATAATAAAGAAAACAGTGTAAATATTGTCATCATTGTTAACATCTGGGATCACAAAAGTACAAAAAAATTCAATATTTTACAATGTACATAAATCAGTGAACTGAACCCCTGCTGTTAGCCCTGTTCTACACAGCCACCTCTGAGTCTGTCCTCAACACCACAGAAACAGCTGTGCTTCTGTAACCTGTAGAGACCTGGGCTGAGGTTCCCCGAAGCCTTGCACAGACAATAATCATCACTTCAATACTCAGAATTAAACTGTAAAGAATTCAGAAGTTACTCTGATTCTCTCGTTCTCATCAAGATCCTTGTTACACAGCTTCAGTTTTTGTCCATATAGTACACAGTTACAGAGCGGAAATTATTCATAATCACACTCTCCGGTGTCACTCAGATGAGGATGAGGGTCCCTTTTGAGGAAGGTTTCATCAAGTTTCTTCCTCACATCGTCTCAGGGAGCTTTTCCTCATAACCTTCACCTCTGACTTGCACATTAAGAATAAAGTTTTAAATTTACAAATGGAATTTAATATACATTTCTGTAAAGCTGTCGATTGTTAAAAGCACTTTACTGTATTTAATTTGATGATTTTGGGAAACTCAACCCTGAACAGACTGAAGGGCTTTGTCAGTCAGCCTAAAGACACCTGAGAGGAAACCTGCCCATTTTCAAAACCCTGGAAGGAAACCTGCCCATTCTCAAAACCCTGTTTGCCTCCTGGACCAAGAAATGAGCAAAAAAAAATGTTTCCAATCCTTTGACCCAGCAGGCATTCAATTCACTGTGCATGAAAACCACCAGATATCAGAATCCACCCTTTTTACATGCAACCAGACTTGAATGAACACATATTTCCTTCATAAGCTTGATGACAGGCAGTTAACATTGTTTTTTCTATCCTCTTTGTTGTGCAATATTCTTCATTTTACTTAAAGTAAAATAGTTGTCGACTACACAAAGAGACAACCAGAGCTGATCAGCCAGATCCTCACAATCCTTCTGTCTACACTTGAGTGGCTAATAAAACATGATTCTGGTTCTGAAACAGAAATATTTATCGATTTTCAAAGATTTATAGTACATTAATTTAAAACACAGCGTGAGTTTTTCATACAAAAATGCACAATTTAAATAGAAAAAAATTAAATAAATATGCAATAAATAAATAAATAAATAAAACTTATGCTAGTTTAGTTCCTGATCTCTGTCAAGAATCGATCACAGTAGTGGTCTGTCAGAGCTCAGAGGTCCTCTCTTTAAGTAGAAGTGTTGGGTTGACGTCTTTTTTACTCGAGTGTGCTGTGCTTGCGTTGATCCTCGTCAGTACCGAGTCTTTTACATCAGGCACGTGAAAAGACACAACAGGACAAGGCCCCTTGACGTTATTGCATACCAGCTTCTGCAGCGAGGCCGTGTTGATGATGTCAAAGCCGACTTTGCCACCAAATGTGCTGGGCTTCCAGTACTCGGGGGAGCAGATAGGGTTTCCCATCAGGCCTTTCAGTGAGTACGGGGCACCCATCTCCACCATGGTCTCTCCAAAGATGGCATTAGGACGTGGCTTTTCAACAAGCAGGCCTGTGTACAGCTCCATAGCATCAACATCTCCATACAGCTCTTCCAGCTCCGCCGCCATCTCTTTTTCACCTGAAGTGTACAATAAACTCTGTTAGTCCATCCAGTCTGGCCATACTGACTGATAATGTACTTAAACATCCTGAGCAGATCCTGAGTACACCTCCTCTAAAAATGCTAACGTGACCATCAATGAGTACTAACTACCAGTAGTTATCATTAAAGTTTGCACTGACATCATCAGGTGAGGTATTAATATAATTTAGAGACACTGCACAAAAAAATAGATAAATAAATACAAAAATCTGCATTCAAGAGCAAACTTGACTCCATTCTAACCTGAGGCATCAACATTGTCATCATGAGTGAGAAAAAGACTGAGAGTTATAACACTGTTCATCTGAATATAGACTCATCATCTTTAAATCCACCTATTACAAGATTTAAGACCTTTAATCCAATATCTAACGTGTATGTCAACATGTAAAAGCTTCGTAATGACAGAAGAGTGTTTGCTTCCTTTGGACTCCAGGCAAGACGACACAAGCAAAGCAAAAAAAAAAAAAAGTTTATAGTGTGTTTGCCAGATTGCTGTTTGCCTACAGAGTTTTATTATACAGGGCAGTCAGGCCACATCCATCATCAGGCTCAATCTACTCTAGTGCAGCTTAAATCTCTTTGTAGTCAAGGTAAACTGTTTACATGTCTTTAAATAAGGTTTTAGGAGGGTTTTGAATAAAAGCATCTTCTGACTCATATGTTAACATAAGCCTTTGAGTTGACTTTCTCACCTGTCAGCTCTTCAAACGAGGCATAGGGCTTCATGTTAAAGCGTTTCCTGTAAGCATTGAAAGACTGGTAGCGCATCAGTCTGCTGTTCTCAATGGATTTTGCTGCCACCATCATCACTGCAGGCGGAACATTGTGACCACCGGCAACCTGCAGAGGAGCAAAAATGTTTAAGAATTAAATTTAGAGACTGATGTTTTTATCCCATGGACACTTTATACAACTAATCATAAAATTAACACATCAATTTTAATACACAATACAAAGACACAAACCTACTTCAGAGCAATTTATTGGTTAATTTAACAAAAATAATTAATTAAGTAGGTCATACTCAGGGGTATTTTTTGTGTCTTTGTGTTGTGTTTTGCTATAAACTCCCAAAATCCTGTTTAATTTTGAAAGCTAAACTTCACCCAGACTCACTATCAACTTGAAAACTTAGAAAAACCCTCTTAATGTGTAATTTTTTGTAATCCACAGAATATAATCTGTTTAAACATCAGGACTACGCATGGAGACACTGCTTACCCTGCCTGCTATCTGCTTGGAGAATGAATCCACCAGACTGCTTATGCCGTAGTTTGTCACCATGGAGGTGTTGAAGAGGAACTGCTTGTAGCTGTAGACATCACCCTGGATGTGGAAGTCATCAGGCATGAGTGGGTGCCAGTGATAAAGGGTATTAAACTCAGAGGAGATCCGGTTCTGGTACTGGAATTGCTGGTTAAATAGGAGCTCTGGATCAAATTTAAGCTTAAAGTGGTAGCCGCTAAGGTGCTGCACATATTCCTCAATTACGATCTTGATGGTCTCACCTACAGAAAGCAAAGAGAAGAGCTCTGAAAGACAGCTTCCAAACATGTAACCTGACACACATCCTGAAACATGTTAAAAGAGGAGTATAAGGATATCAGTTTCCATGGAGGAAATTTATGAACGACATATGAGGATTTGATAATAGGGCTTTGTCTGCAGTAAGGGACATAAAGGTTAAAAATAGCTAAAGGCCACACATATTTTTACATATGTAATGAGGATGTCATTTTCACATTCCTATCCTGTTTGTATAAAACTGCCCTCACCAATCAAGATGAGTCTTGTGGTCTGAAAGAGCCTCTCATCATCCCAATCTGGATGTTCCTGCTTAAGAACGTCACACACACGGTTGTGTTCCCGAAGCCAGATAGTAGCATACATCATGAGGCCTGGGACCAGACCAAAGGCTTCATGACCTACAGCAAAGCGATGAGACTCAGGCACATGAGGTGGATAGTGCATATCCACCTGAACTTCACTGACCAGTGGAGGATAATCCTCTCCATCCAGAACCTAAACAGGACCAGAAAACAAAGACAAAGAATGAACTCTCATTCAAAACATAAATACAGACAAACAACTAGTCAAAGATAGATTTTCCTGAACTGAAATATAAATACATAAAAAATTAAAATGAACTAATACATCTACAAAGAAACATATCTTTAATATTTAACATAGTCCAGTTCATGATAAAACTTAGTGATTTTCATTACGTGAAACTAAAACTGTACCTGATATTTTAACTTTCCATCTTTAAATAGCCGGAGTTTATGCTGCCGTTCTAGGTCCTCCCCATAAATGTGATGCAGATCAACCTGAGGAATGTACATTACTGCAGTTATGGATAGATGCTATGGGTCAACTATCACCTGTAAAAGAAAAGTCTGTCTAATCAAATAGTGTCCAGTCAGAGAAGAAGCTGCTGAAGGGTTCACACTCACCCCATGGTTCTTGGCCTTAGTGAAGGCTGGGCCTCTCTTCATGTCAGTTTTGAAGAACTGGTGTGTGAAGTGCTGAGCGAAGAAGGCAAACATAAGATTGGTGTGCTGTGGGTCAGGGATAAACTTCCTCCTGAGCAGAAACTTCTCCATCAACACCTTCACATCAGGCAGCTCTTTTTTACCTGCAAGAGACCAGGTAGGAGAGTCAAAGCAAATTACATTAGTAAGGCAAAGGCTACACAAATACACGCTACACAAACTGTTTCAAAGTCTTTAAGTCTGATGTCAGTTGTATTTTTCCTCAGGTATGTGAAAAGCCAAGCTTTAAGCTTTTCTAAACCCCTTTAACACATTCTGCATGCAGCCTAGTTCTATCCTTGGCCTGTAGGCAAGTGATGTAATGCTCATATGAGATTGTTGATAAGCTTTCAAAAATGCTAAAGAACAGGTTTGGATAGTGACGCTCACCTGCAACTCCCATAGGTGTTGGGCAATCCTTGGGAACAGGAGGTAAAGTACGTGTGAAATAGGACAGATTGGAATAGGCTTCCCAGCTCTTGTAGCCATAGTCAGCGTTGAAGACTGGGGGACTTTCAATTAAATGGGAACGTGCTGATTGAAGAGAAAAGACAATAGCATGAAAAAATGTATTAGTTAGAAGCCTTCAAAGACTCTTCAAATGTAAGAACTCTTAGACCTCTGGGTTTCTACTTACATGTTAAAACATAACGCATGACAGAGTCTCGCAGAAATGGAATGTTGTTGAGGATGTTCCAGAAAGCTTTAAAATGTGTGAGGATATAGTGCACTGTGTTTGGTGTGGGTTTCAGAGACACTTTCAGCCATGTGAAGAATTCAGCTGTTGAGAAAAGCATTGGAAGACAAACAGCAAACAGTTTAAAAATCATTCTGTTCATTTGTTCAGTCTTGTTTATCTTGCTTTGTCAATACCACAAACTATTTCTACTTACGAACTGTGCAGTTTTGTCCATAATATCCAGTCCGTGTGCAGTCACATTCATAAGAGTCTTGACCAAGAGCTGTACACACACCACGATTCTGGCATGGCTGTGAGCAACAAGGGTCGGCTGGAATCAATACCAAAAATACTGGTTATTGCTTATTAATTATTTATTTACTTATTCATTCAGAATATTGGATTAATATATTCCAGTTATTCAGGTATATATGGCTGTATAGGTTTAACACCGCATAATTACACACATGGCTCACATCACAGGCTAGAAATAAATAGAGATTTTTGAGATTTTAGTCTCTTTAGTGTTACAGATAACTTACCGCCTTCGCAAGCCAGGACGCACAGGGATAAAAGAAGGAACAATCCGGTCTTGTACATTCCAGTGCTTTATAGTGTGTTGCACTTTTTAATTGCTTCCTCGTCTGCTGAAATCTGAGTGAATGAACTTGGGTAAACAAGTAGCTTTTATACTTCAAGTGACGCAATAGAGACGCTCAGTAACCTGTAACCTCCCCGCTGCCTCTGAGCGCACTACACAGTGTGAAATGCCTCGGGCATATTTAGCGCGCGAGATGCCTCGCGCGCTAAATAGTGGCCACTGTGGACAAGAAGGAATATTTGTGATCGAGCCGAGAGTGTGTCGAAGAAATGCAAGGTTGAGTGGTGCGAACACCGTGAGTTACACAGCACGAGCGAGACTCGGAAACCCAGTGATTAGAGAATTCAACACGAAGGCGGAAACACGGTCATCTACTTGCGCTATGCGTTCTGCGTCACTGCAAACGAACCAGTTTAGAGAAATGAATTGTGTTCATGATATTAAAAAAAATGTACTGAGATCATTTTCTGCGCCGTTTGACCAGAGGCATGTCCAAATAATATGTTTACCATAAAAAAGAGAAGCAAAACTGTATAAAAGTGAGCATTTGGTTGGAATTAAATATTAATAATGATGATGATGATGATGATAATAATAATAATAATAATAATAATAATAATAATAATAATAATAATAATTAATGTTTTTCCTTAAAAGGACTACCAAACGCACAATCAGACTTTAACATGTAACCTTCACATGTATCACATGTATTTCCGTTACCATTTTCTTATAACATGTTTTCTAGAGAATCTTAAATGCGTCCTGGACAAAAAAATATAAAGATTACAGTTTGATAGAGAGCTTTCTAAACACCAAACTCTAAACTTTAAACTCTAAATTCTAAATGATAATTTTTCTCCCTTAACATCATCACCTTGTTTTAAATTAACACAATATTTAATGATGTAATTCAGAGGACAAATATTTTTTAGTAATTTGATTTAAAGTAAGCTGAGGTGGAATTTTAGTAATAATGATGTCATTTAACACATCATACACCTCATCATACATCATAACTACACCATAACTACATCATAACTACACCACATCATACACCACATCATACACCACATCATACACCACATCATACACCACATCATACACCACATCATACACCACATCATACATCATAACTACACCATAACTACATCATAACTACACCACATCATACACCGCATCATACACCACATCATACACCACATCATACACCACATCATACATCACATCATACACCACATCATACACCACATCATACACCACATCATACACCACATCATACACCACATCATACATCACATCATACACCACATCATACACCACATCATACACCACATCATACATCACATCATACACCACATCATACACCACATCATACATCACATCATACACCACATCATACACCACATCATACACCACATCATACACCTCATCATACATCATAACTACACCATAACTACATCATAACTACACCACATCATACACCACATCATACACCACATCATACATCACATCATACACCACATCATACATCACATCATACACCACATCATACACCACATCATACACCACATCATACACCACATCATACACCACATCATACATCACAACTACACCACTGATTAATCATATTACTTTTAATAGGCAAAAAAAAATAGTAAATGCCAATTCAGTCCACATTTTCCATCTCCTTAATATTCCAGTCTGAAAGGCTTCATTTAGCACTGAGAAACACAACGTCAGACTGAGAATGAGGTTTTTTTTAACACCTTAACAATTAGTTAACAATGAGCTCTGATCTAACAGTCTGTTCAGTTCTATAGTCTATGTGTAGTTTCATCAAAATTATGAAGTAACGTGTATAAACTGCAGATAGTAGTAATAGAGGCTTTATAAAGCTTTATAACAGAGCAGTGGTATTAGGTTTCCCTCTAGTGGAAGAAGTGGCACCTAGCTTAGAGCTTATTTGCGTGTCTTCATTAACATTTAACATAGACACTGTTAATCAGATAAAACTCGTTGTTTTTAGTCTAACCTGCAGCTTACATCTTGCATCTTTTCCTCAACATGTGAATGTTCGCATTAGCACTTGCACAGAAAGCGGACAGATAGATTTGTATGCATTTGATTGTTTGTGACCAGGGGCGTGTTTAACAGCAGGAGGAAAGGCCAGTGATCTCCAGCACCTCCTCCTGTTCCTCAAGTCATGATTGCGCTGCAGCGCGCGCTCGTGCGCACGACAGACGTTTTCTTAACATCTTCGGGTGAGTACATTATTGTGTCTGCGTGATGATTTAGTTGTGAAGACATTTTGGAGAGGAGGATCTAGCTGTAGATGTAGAGGCACAGCTGGGAGGAAAGGGAAGGCTGAAGTTTTTGAGCGCTAGAGAGTAACGGCTTGTGTGTGGTTTATAAAACCCGGAACGCTTTCTGCTGAAAATATCTAGAAATGTGCAGAGAGCAGAAACACTACATAAAGTCATTTAAGTGTGAATTCTGCAAACTAGTGCATTAGCCAGGATAATGTAATGTTTCTGTGGCATGCTCAGTGTCCAGCTCGGAAATAACTGTGCGTTTAGACTGAGATGCTTTAAATGATCTGGACACTTCACCATCGTTTCCTTTAATTATAACTTTAATATTTTAATAGTGTATACAGTTGACATGAAGTCTGTACACCTCTAGAACACAGTTTCCCAACCCTGATCCTGGAGTAGCAGTGTTTTTCCTGCTGTAACACACACACACACACACACACACACACACACATGAATCAGGTGTCGTGGGAACAGGGAAAATATTCAATTGTAGAGGACATGGGGTACTTCAAGACCAGGATTGGGAACTTGACATGGTCTCGCTCTCCAGTTTTCCTGTTCACGTGTGTCACATGAGTGTTACTTCACTGTAATCTGTCACCTCAGGGGTTCCATAAAAGTTGTGAGTGATTTTGAGGGTCCTGAGTAAACAAGGGGGCAAGTGAGAGCCTGGGAAATATTTAGGCAAATTTAGGCAAATATTTAAGCAAATTTAGGCAATTTCTAGCTGGTAATTACCTTATGTTAATAGTTTTTTATATTTCTGAAAGGTAATTTTTCAGAAAAAAACAACAATATGCTAATCACTTACTGGTCACTTTAGTCAAGTAATATAGCAGCTTTGGGGGAAAAAAACTTTTTATTTCTAGCAGCTGGCCAAACATGATTTCTGAAGAAGCTCAGAAGCTGAGGATTGGGGCAGGAAAGTGAATTAATTTGTATTGACCCCTGGTTCTACTGTCTAGATGATTTCCATAGAGAATCATGGAGCTTAAAGTAGTGGAATTAGGTAACGTGAAAGGAATGTGAATAAACAGGAGAAGTGGAAATGGTCAAATAAAGAATATGGGAAGCCTAAGGGGTCAGAGCCTGGGAGACCTTACAGAGCTTTTGTTGGAAGAGATTGACTTTGTTTTTTAAATTAGTACTTTATTTGGTTCAGAATGATATGAAAAATCATTCAGCATGATGGTCAATGATTGTTTATTTTATTTTCACAGTTTTTGTAATCATTATTGGACAGTTCTGATAGTCATCAGTACAGTACACTTTTTATTGAAGTGACTTTTTATATTCAGGACTTTTTATTGAAGATAACATTTTCTTTCAGTTTGGTCGTTTGCTCACTCACTTTTTGTAGTTAGCTTCTCCTCTATCAGACGACAGCCAGTAACTGAGGAGGGTGAAGTCTAGCATGTGCTTTCTCCAACATACATGAAGCCTGCCTTTCCATATTTTTGTCAGTGAAGTTAAAAATGAGAGCATTTTCCTCTGACCACTATTACCAAGAGCACTATCTTAGTTTTCTTAGCTGCACACTTCCTCTTTCATTGTCCTCCCTCTCTCTCTCTCTCTCTCTCTCCCTCTCTCTCTCTCTCTCACACACACATGCATACGCACACACACACACACACACACACACCAGGCTTCTGACCTTGGTGATAAAGGCTACACAATGCTAATATACTATATACAATGTCATGACAGTCATGGTAATACAGACTGACGTTCCTTCCTGTTAACCCTTTTCTATGTATTGTAATCAGCATAGAATTTTAGGTTAGATTGTAATTCCTGTCTCATAACTCTCCCTGGTATCCCTACAGCAACTAGATTAACCTCTTCCATGTGTTCTCTAGATGAGAGTTCCTACTACATAAGAGTTCTTCATCAGAGGGCCAGATTTTTATGTGGACAGGAGATCCAGTCCTAATCACCTCATGTAAAGCCCACTATGTCTGCCATTGATCCTTATCAGTACATCATCGTAAGTGCCTAATAATACTTTTCTTTTTATAATTCTTTGCTGAAAAAAACTGCACATTTTTAAATAAAAGGTCATTTGCACTAACATGTTTTATGCAAAGCAGAAGGTGTTTAAACTGCAGTGTATTTTTCAAAGGAAGTTTTATGTTTATGTGTGAATATGGTGCAGAAATGTATTTGCATATAACACACTCAGATCTCCATCTGTATAGCAGTCAAGCTTAGCCACCAACTAATAAACAATAGTTGGACATAGAAGACCTGTGCTAACTGACCAATCAGGTTTCATTTGTAGTTCACCTGTCACTTTACCTGGCCATTTTCCTCTAATCTTTCTCATCAATGTATAGAAATTAAGTGAAAAAATGTATAAAAGGACAAGAACTTACCGGAGAGACTGCCCAGTGACCTACAGCAACATTAAAGGAGCTGCAGGAACTTCTGACCCGTACTGACTCCTGTCTGTATGTGACCACAATCTCTCATATTCTTCACCGGCCATGGGCTAGGACGACTAGACTGAAGCTCTTTCTCCAAAAAAAAACATCCACTCTCATCTAAATCTCCCCAAACCATGTGGTAAAATGTTCTGGTCTGATGAGACCAATTCCCAAAGGTGTGTTTGGTAAAAAGTAGATCATGAAAAGAACACCATACCTACAACACCATACCTACAGTGCAGCATGGTGGTGGAGGCATCACGCTTTAGAGCTGCTCTTCTTCTGATAGAAATCAGGCTGGAGGAAATCATGAATAGCTACAAATGTAAAACCTTCAGATGTCTAGAGCTAGAAAGCTAAAGATGAAAATGAGATTGACCTTTCAGCACCACAGTGACCCAAAGCACACATTCACATCCAGAACGAAGAGAATTTACGTTAAAGTGCTTAGGTGTTTATGGAAGGCAACACACCGCATAAATCACCTGCACACACACACACATGCTGCAAAACTGCAAAAAATTTTAATTTTTAAGAAGCGATGAGGAGTGAGATCTGGTGAAGACTGATCAATGTAAAATCTTTAATTAATCTCTGATCTGTGCAGAGGAACAAACTCTCTCTGAACAAATCTATTAATGTAGAAAAAATGTGATCCTTGGCTTGGTGTGCAGCTTGGCTTTAAGCTGACTTGCTTTTTTGGAGTTTGGATTTTTGGAGACTCAGCAGGTTGCGATGATCTTGAAAACAAGCATAGTCACTGCTTTGGCAGCAGTTTTATGGAGCGCAAAACTGAATTTCACACAAATTCTTTGCTCTGTAATGTCTGCCGTGGAGATGTTGAGATGACTTGCACAAACTGGACAAGCTGTTTTTCCAGTCTTAACCTGTCCAGTTTGGGTGAGTCTGTGCCTATGATGGCCTCAGATTCCTCTTCTTGGCTGGAAGGAGTGGAACCTCTGCTTCTTCTGCTGTTGTAGCAGCTCAAGGTTTGCTGTCTTGTGCATGCTGAGATGCTTTTCTGCTCACTGCGGCTCCAAAGAGTGATAATATGACTTACTGTATCCTTCATGGCTGCTCGAACAATTCTGGTCATTCTCCTGTGATTGCTGATGTTTTTTGCACCCAAAGAACCGTTGCTGTCTCACCCAGTGCTTTTTTTAGTTTTTTTACACAATTCTGCATAAAGTCTAGAGACTGTGGGTCTGAAAATCCCAGGAAATCAGCATGTTTCCACACCAGCTCATCTGCAACCAACAACCATGCACAGTTATAGTGACAGAGATCAGACCTTTACTCCATTCTGATGATGCTATTTGGTGTGAAGATTAACTGGGACTCTTGACTTGTATCTGTATGATGTTATACATTGTGCTACTGCTGTATGATTGGCTGAATAGAGAACTACATGAATGTGTAGATGTTCCTAATAAAATGAACAGTGAATACAGATAGATAGATAGATATTTGGTATAATACTCATCAAAACAGTCAAAAACAAGGCATTTAAGAGTTAAATAAATCACTAAACCTTTTCTACCACCACTGTTCATCAGCTGCTTACTAAAAGATTTTTAAGTGCAGGAAAAACCAAAATTTGTTTTTAAAAAATCATAAATGAAAATGATCAGTGTATTCAGTATTTATTACAGACAGTCTAGTGAAGAGCAGGGGGCAGTGTGGGTTTTGTGTTAGTTAATAGCAGTTTAAGGCTTTAATCTAATTAAACTATGAGCAGATGAAAAAATGTTAAGCTGTCTTTATTTGTCACATCTACTTTACTGCACAGTGAAACTCTTTCTTCACATATCTCGTCATTTGTCTGTTTGTGTAAGTGTGCACTACTGTGATATATGAAGAAGAGCTTAACTGTGTCTGATTCTGCCTTTAAGGTAGAGCAGCAGTATTCCCACAAATTGAAAGTGAAAGTGCTTCGGGCAGAAAATGTCACCAAAGGAGCTCTGGGTGATTTGTGTAAGTTGTGGAACATTATTTTAATTCTTAAATGCTAACTTTAAATATTTAGCATTCTCCAGATGCGGAGTAAAATCACTCAGAGAACTGATGAAACAAGGTGTGTGTGTGTGTGTGTAGTGGACACCCCAGACCCCTACGTGGAGCTGTTCATTCCCACAGCTCCTGAGAGCAGGAAGAGGACACGACACATCGATAATGACATCAACCCGGAGTGGGACGAGAGCTTCGAGTTCATCCTGGACCCAAACCAGCACAATGTTCTGGAGGTAGAGCCACTAATAGCTTTGAAGCTCTGAAGGCTTTTTTCAGAGCTTCAGCAGAACAGTGCTGACCGCTAAATATCTCCACTGTTCACAGCTGACGCTAATGGACGCTAATTATGTAATGGATGAAACACTGGGCATGACGTCATATCCCATTTCCAACCTCAAAGTGGGACAGAAGGAAATGGTGCCTTTTCTCATTGGAAAAGTAAGAACCTTCTCAATCTTTCTTTCTTTCTTTCTTTCTTTCTTTCTTTCTTTCTTTCTTTCTTTCAGTTAATGAGCAGTGATTCATGCCACACTGATTGAGTGTCTTTGTGTTCCTCCTACAGACCACCAAGGTGCATTTAGAGCTTGGTCTGGAAGTTTGGTACGTATTCCATTGAAGTGTCGAGCTGTTTGCTCATGCAGCCAGGTTTCTTTATTTACTTATTTCCTGTAGCTCAAATAAAACCTATTGTGGGCTCAGTGTGTCATTATATAACTGAAATGTCGCAGGTCAGTGAGTGTCATTGTGTCCAGCACTGGTCACATGATGATGATTTATTGGGAAAAACCTTTATAGGTCAATGTCTGTTTACATTGGAAAAGATTTATACTTTGATGTGTAAAATATTTATTGTATTGCAGGTTGCATTGGTTTCTGTTTGCAGAGTTTCTCTGTTTTTCTCTAAATAGTGTGTGTGTGTGTGAGAGAGAGAGAGAGAGAGAGAGAAGAGTGTGAGAGTGTATGTGGGAGGGGTGTGTGTGAAGAAAGTGTGTATTTTAGTGTGTTTGCGAAAGCGTGAGAGTGTGTGTGGGGTGAATGAGAGAGTATGAAAAAATGTTAAAGTGTGCGTGTGTGTGTGTGAGAGAGAGAGAGCAAGAGAGAGAGAGAATGAAGAGAGAGAGAGAGAACGAAGAGAGTGTATGTGTGTGTGTGTGTGTATGTGTGTGAGAGAGAGAGAGCAAGAGAGAGAGAGAATGAAGAGAGAGAGAGAGAACGAAGAGAGTGTATGTGTGTGTGTGTGTGTATGTGTGTGAGAGAGAGAGAGAGAGAGAGAATGAAGAGTGTGTGTGTGTGTGTGTGAGAGAGAGATAGAGAGAGAGTAAAGTGTGAGAATGAAGAGAGAGAATGTGTGTTTGTGTGTATGTGTGTGTGTTGTGTGTGTGTGTGTGAGAGAGAGAGAGAGAGAGAGAGAGAATGTTTATGTGTGTGTGTTTGTGTGTGTGTGTCTGTGTGTGTGTGTGTGTGTGTGGGAGAGAGAGAGAGACAGAGAGAGAGAGAGAATGTGTGTTTATGTGTGTGTGTGTGTGTGTGTGCATCTTCATTCATCTTATCCAGCTCTCTGGTATAAACCTGTCTCATGGAACCCTATGAGAGAATTGGGTGACATTAAACATGAAGTTAAAATATGAAGCTTGTGTCGTGTGTGTGTGTGTGTGTGTGTGTGTATATGTGTGTGTGTGGTGTCTCTGTGTGTGTTTCCAGTTCAGCTAATGACCTGCGCTTCAGTCTCGCTCTGTGTGACAAAGAGAAGCTGTACAGACAGAGGCGAAGAGAGCGGGTCATGCTGGGCATCAAGAAACTGCTGGACATGGAGAAGCCTCAATTCCTGCCCTCTAATCCCCAGGAGGTACATCACACACACACACACACACACATACACTACCATCTGCATTGGCATGAACATCACCTCAGAGTTTCCCCTGAGTGGTTGTATAATTTGCACACAGACTTTACTACACTTTGTCTGCTCAGGCTGATATGTAAATGTCTTATTGTTGACAGCAGACACTGTTGTAGCTTCAGAGTTTTGTGTACAACACTGTACATGTATATATCCCTCCTGCCTCGGCCATTGTGACCACAGCATACTTCTGCTCTGTCCTTTAAAGAGGACACTACTGTAACTCTTATATGTACACCTCATCTTTTTAATATTCTCATATATTTTTCATTCATTTTCATTATCTGTGTTTGTATCTGTTCACGGCTCTATTTGCAACTTGAAGTCGGTGTGGTCAAGACTAGGGCTAGTGCTTTTTAAGCACTTTTCAATATTTGTCTGCACTGGACATCAGTCTTTTGTGTAACGATGCAGTTATGCCATGCACAGGTTACGTAGCTGAATCCACATGAAGTTTCCAGAAAGACATTAGAAAAACATTAGAATCTTCTATTCCTGAACTTGTACTGTTCCTTCACTGGAGTTAAGTTAATAAATTCTTAATTTATTCTGGAAAGTTTTCTGTTAAATTCACTCAGGAATTTCTTCAAACACATCTCATCTTTTCAGTACGAATTCACATTCTGTTAGCTCTTATCGTATACAACAGTATGACATGATGGTGCAGCTTTATATGCTTTGGCTCTGGGAGCTGGAAGATTGGGGTTCAAGCCCCAGAACTGCCAACCTGCCACCCCTGGGCCCTTGAGCAAGGCTCCCAAACCTCCCTGCTCCAGGGGTGCTCTGACCCCAACCCCCAGGGATGGGATATTCCAAGAAATAATTTCATTGTGCAGTAATGTATATGTGACAAACAAACAACAACTTGATGATTTAAGAAACAAAAAGAGTCACAAGAAAAGAGAAATAAAGCAGCGGTGTCTGAATTACTGTTGAATCGGATGAATGCGCTCACTCGCATCAGTTTCAGACCAAACGTTGTGCAACAATATAAACATGTGTGTTGCAAAATAAAAACACAAAACTTCTTTATAAAATGATCTCCAATGTCACATTCAGACGAACAAACCGGCAGATAGACACAAAGCACTGTTTATTGTAGGCTAATAAACAGAAGAGTAACAAATGAACAGTTTATATGAGCTGAATATTTGCTGGACAGGCTGCTTGTGAATACTCCACCCTGATCACACGGCACAGGAAGAGATTTAGATCTGTTATTTCCTCCATCTGAAATTTCACTGAATGAAACAACTTTAACTACTACTCTGTTTAATTAGGATTAAATTATACAGCATCCCGGTCCAAAACATCACCTATTCCATGTGTTATTTATATTTTCTATTCACTCCTGAGTGTAAAGTGTAACTTCACGGACTCTTTACAAACCTTTATTAAACATATAAAAGCCTGAGAGGGTGAAGACTTCTGTTCTGGGCTTTAGTTTACTTAACTATATACAGATTTTTTTCTCATTGTGTACACTACCACTTGGAGATTAATATCATTTATAAAGGCTGATAAAAAATGATCTCCTCTCCGCCCCGAAAGCACATGGCTGTATAACATTATTATAAATTGCCTGGAAGTTTGTCTGTAGTTCTGATGTCATGCATAAACTAGTGTAACCTGCATCTGGTGGTGCTTTTTGAAAGTAAGTTGAAAGCCACAGACATGTGAAACTGTTCAGAGATATTAGTCAGAGTCGAAGACCAGAACCCTTTCCAGGAAGCCTAGATAACTCACAGCACTGGTCCCTCTGATCACTGTGCAAAAGCAATGCAGTGAATAGAATAGTGCCTTAAAGACCTCAGCTTCTACTGTTCAATTTTTTTCTGAAGCTGTATCCTAAAAAAGACAGATGATCCTCCAAAGATATCAGATTGAAAAAAGAACCTTGAAGAAGATGGCGGTGTTGCACGTCTTTAGACATCTACAGTGAGATTTCACAATCGTTTGGTAATTCTTGAGCTGGTTTGTGAGCTTACATTTGCGTCGTCATTTCAGGAAGAGGTGACTAGATTATGCAAGACATTATGTAACTTTGGACATTCGGCCGTGCAAGAGTTGAGAGTTGATCTCTCAGTGCACACATCTGATCTAACTCAATCCTATCTAACTACAGGATGGCTCCCTGTTTTATAAACTTTTTTTGCTTACACTGTGTCTCTCAGTCTGTAGAACACAATAGCAGTCAGAGTGCTAGGATATTGCATGTAGGTCTATAATTGATGGAACATTTTTTTATTCTCGAATATTATATTGTGTGGCATCTACAGGGGCTGGACAATGAAACACTGGCTAATATCGGGATATATTAGGCAGCAAGTCAACATTTTGTCCTCAAAGTTGATGTTAGAAGCAGGAAAAATGGACAAGCGTAAGGATTTGAGCGAGTTTGACCAAAAGGGCCAAATTGTGATGGCTAGACCACTGGATCAGAGCATCTCCAAAACTGCAGCTCTTGTGGGGTGTTCCCGGTCTGCAGTGGTCAGTATCTATCAAGAGTATCCTTTAAGTCCTGTAAGTCCTTTAAGTATCCTTTAAATCTTGTAAGTGGCAATGTGTGGCCCTTGGAGGCCCCACATTGCAACTTGCAGGACCTGATGGATCTGCTGCTAACACCTTGGTGCCAGATACCACAGCACACCTTCAGGGATCTTGTGGAGTCCATGGCTCGACGGGTCAGGGCTGTTTTGGCCGCAAAAAGGGGGACCAACACAATATTAGGCAGGTGGTCATAAGGTCATAGGTGTTATGCCTCATTGGTGTTTGTGGGGCCTGGTGGTCAGTCTTCACTAATTTCACATT
Source organism: Hemibagrus wyckioides (assembly GCF_019097595.1). Lineage (NCBI taxonomy): Eukaryota > Metazoa > Chordata > Actinopteri > Siluriformes > Bagridae > Hemibagrus > Hemibagrus wyckioides. The sequence goes on along the minus strand of NC_080734.1, from coordinate 20,330,912 downwards.
CCATAAGTAAGAGCAGAGTGTGAAGATTGAATTAACAGAACAATACCACAGCTGTGTATAAAATATTTATTTTTAAGACAGAGTTCAAAAGTGGACAGACTGTTGGTGTACGTCTCGCTGGAGCCTCAGTGACCAGGACAGAAAGTTTTTGTGGTTTATAGAGAGCCATGGTATTCAGGGTAATGTCACCATACCACCACAAAGGACCAGCCATAAAGAGGAAGCTGTCTGAAAGGGATGTCCGGGTTCAAACCCAGACTGTATCCATAAAAGCAGAAAACCACAGCTGCCCAATTCACTGCAGAATTAAATGCACACCTCATCTCTCCTGTTTCCACCAGAACTGTTCATCAGGAGCGCCACCGGGTCAATATTCATGGTCAGGCTGCTAGAGTCAAACCTCTTGCCAATGCCAAACATCAGTTCACTAGTGTAATGTGAGTAACAGGAAGCTTTGCATAAATTGCAGGTATATAAAAGACCTGAAACACACAGCATACAAATGCAGGCTTTGCTACATGCTGCTGTGCCACCCTGCTGTCCTCCAACAATACTGAGTACTTTTAATATACAGTATATACAACACTTTTGAAGAAGTGAAGGAAACTCTATGCCTTAAACACACAATCTCTTCCCCAGTGTGTTAAGATGAACAGAACGTGATGTAATATCATTGTGTGTCTGTGCAGGTACCTGTCATAGCAGTGGTAGGATCCGGTGGCGGGTTCAGGGCGATGGTCGGCTTCTCAGGGGTCATGAAGGCATTGTACGAGTCGGGAGTTCTGGACTGCGCTACATACATCGCTGGCCTGTCTGGCTCTACATGGTACCTCCTACATCATTCCATAGTGCTGTCCTGCAGTGCATCCGGGTTTAAGTGACACATTCATTAAGCCTTAAATGTCTCTGGAAACTTCCGGCATGTTGATTTTACCGTTTTATCCTGTTCTTACAGAAGTGGCAGGCATTTACTTTAGTTACTGTGTGACTTCCTCTTCATCAAAGTGAAGAATTGCAGCTTTTCTCGTAAAAGTGAATCAACTGCTTTGATGAAACTCGCTGGCTATGAGACTGATATCCAGCCCTCCAGCTCAGTGTTTCCACACCTGTGTGTGTTTCAGGTACATGTCTACGCTGTACTCTCACCCGGAGTTCCCTAAGAAAGGCCCAGAGCAGATAAACCAGGAGTTAATGAAGAGCGTGAGCAGCAACCCTCTCCGCCTGCTCCTGCCGCAGCACATCACAAACTATGTCCAGGCTCTGTGGACCAAAAAGTCTGGTGGGCAGCCGGTCACCTTCGCAGACATCTTTGGCATGCTGATCGGGGAAACACTTATTCCTAATGTGTGTATTAAGAGAACTGTTACAATATAAACTCACCATTTCAACTGTTTGATTTCACTTATTATTTACAGTGTGTGTGCTTCACTTGTGTTGTGTAGATATGTCTATAGATTTAAATGAGTGTGTGTTTGTGTGTGTGTGTGTGTTAATATATACAGTTGAGTGTAATTATATTTGTTCACAAATTTCCAAAAAGAATATTTGAATTTATTATTCTTTTCCTCATTGCTGTCTTGCTAAAAGTTTAGTGCTTACTGTATATTTCTGTTTATTATTGTATTAACAGCTTTCTCTGACTTTCTTCACAGCGGATGGACAGTAAATTGAGTGAAATGCAGGAGAAAATTAACGAAGCGCAGTCTCCGATGCCACTGTTCACCTGCCTGCATGTTAAACCAGATGTGTCTGAGCTCATGTTTGCTGGTAAGCCTGTTTGTGTGTGTGTTTTTTGGTAGTCTGCGTGTGAGGGTTATTGTTTGTATGCAAACTGCAGGTACAATGACTTTAGTGTCAGGAGGTCATGGTGTAGATGGATGCAAATGTGTTTGCATGCTGATTTACATTAAAAGCATGGCTTATATTATTGGTTTGTAGCACGATTATTTTACACATGCACATTTCTCCACAACATGTTACAGTACTATAACCTTTACAATAGGCAAATGCTTGAGAATGCACTGAAGGCACACACACACACACACACACACACACACACGGGGAAAGACTGGCTTAAATACACTGTATGTTTAAGCTATAATAGAAGGCTTTGTGTCTTTTACGACAGAACAAGAGAGTGTTTCTATTTATAACACATATTTGCTAAACTGCAAACACAGAACCAGTTACATTCCAGCTAGTTAATATGTGAAGCCAGTCAGGGGACACCCAAATAAATCACTCTGTCAAATACACAATCCTCCCAGTTGTTATTATTATTCTTTTTTTTAGCTCAGGCATTGTGATGTCTGTGTAATTGGATATGATGAACATCATAGCACGTGTGTAGCTCTCAGATGTCGTACAGCAGTGCGTCATTACAGTAATGAAAGCAGCACAGGAGGCAGTCATGTTAGCAGCCAAGCCCATTAGATCTTTATATAAGTTTTAATTGTTTTATTATAAACGGATGTGTAAATGCATTATCATTTTTTTCTCTCCATATCACCCTGATGCTGAAATAATCCAACACAGAAAACATTCGAGTAATAGATCAATACAATCCTCCAGCTTTCTCAATAAATATCTAAAGCTTTTTCCTGAATCGCTGCACACGCTGGAATCCACACGTACTCTGACTGTTGTATCTCAGGTGATGAATGAAGTAACATGTAACAGATATTGTGCAATAAATGTGCTAATTGTGGTGTGTTTGGATCGACAGATTGGGTGGAGTTCAGTCCTTATGAGATTGGCATGTCTAAATACGGCACGTTCATGTCTCCTGACCTTTTTGGCAACAAATTCTTCATGGGAACCGTGGTTAAGAAATACGAGGAGAATCCTCTGCACTTCCTAATGGGTAAGAAAACACACCTGGGACTCTCATATACACTACACTGTGAGTGTGAAAGACAAAATGTGCACAATTCTTACAGAATCTTTGTTCTGCTGCATGAGAGAATGAATGAGGGGAAAAACTCACAACAATCACATTTCATTTAAAACTCTGTAACACGCTCGTCCCTGCGCTCCTTCTGCTCTTTCCTGTTGCTTAGAAAACTCATTATTCATTTGCTAATGGTCCAGCTGAATGTCTCTGTCCACCCAGTCATTGGGTTGTGATTATAAGCATGTAGGAATTCAAGAAACAGTTATGAGAAGGAAAGAGGGATGAGCATTATTATTCATATTTTATAAATTATTAGAATATTAGAAGTCCAAATTGTCCAGAGAGCTTTAATTTGTACAATTTAACCTAATATAAACATATAAGATAATTACTTTCTCTCTCTGATTCTCTGGACTCAAAGTGCATTTATATTCAGGCTAATCAGAAGATTTGGTTGTTCAGTTGGTATTTATGTGACATCCTGCACTGTGTGTGTGTGTGTGTGTGTGTGTCTGTGTGTCTGTGTGTGTGTTCTTTAGGTGTCTGGGGCAGTGCCTTCTCCATTCTTTTTAACAGAGTACTGGGGGTAAATGATGTTCCTGGGGGCAGCACCATGGAGGAGGAGCTGGGTACGATGCAGGAAAAATCTTCTCACGCTAAATTACATCTTCTTTTCACACTGTTATACCTCACCTCACATCCACTATCAGGTTACATGCAAATGTTTACTGCATCAGAGCTCAGATGTAAAATAACCTGTCATTCTTCAGGTACGACTGATGACAACAAGCTTCCATTACACTTCAGCTGTAGAATAATTTTGCTGTGAGACGCGGTGGGTATGGACGGCACTTCCGCTCATCTCGTATGACACCTCAGTGTGCAAGAATTCATTTAAATAAAGCTCTCATGAAAGGTTTTGCTTTTTGAAAGTGGAGCTATTTAGAGTTGCGAGATGAGATGTGCTGCTTGTCTGATTATTATCATATTGCTGAGCTCAGGTCTCATATTTCACAAGATATGGGCTTGTGTAGTTAAAAAAAGCATCTGATTTCCTGAAATGGGGGTTCCACACTCTTTTTGCCTTTTTGACTTGTGACATGTGAAGGAAACCACAACTTCTTTTCTTAACTCATGAAAGTAAAACTAATGCTAATGTACAGTGTGTGTATAGTGGCGTGTCTGTATTTTGAGAAAACACCGGGTGACAGGATTAGTTTACTTTTAGATGCACTAATTATACGTTCGCTTATGTGACTTATTCTACCTGTACTGAATAGCCAGGTCTACTTAGAATTAGTTTTAGTATAATGTAGGTATGTTTATAACCCTTTTAAGATGTATATAATGCAGAGATTTCGAATTCATATGAGCTTGATTTTACTGTGCAGCACTTCAGCAAACACCTTCTGTGCTAGAGAAATAAAGAGGATTTAACCGGACTCGGAATGACCAGTGAACAAATGTTAAATGTTTTAAAATCAGTTCACAAATTGCACACTGGTAAAATCTTCAGGAGATTGAATCCTACAAGATCCTGAGGTCTGGTAGTGTTCAGATTGGTATCTTTTGTGTCAGATTTTTTGTTCTTAAATTCTGTTAAAGTGTCCTTTCCTTTGCAGTTGGAGCAAGGTGCAGTTGCTAGTGTGTCTGTAATAAGACAGGTGACTAATCAGTGTCTGTGTGTCTCACAGAACATATAAAACCTGAGCATATTGTGGGAGAAGACAATCTCGACAATGATGAAGAGCCACGCAAAGGTGAGGAAGTGCATTACCCTCATCACACAGCTGCACTCTCATGATGAAAACTTGCTCACTGCTTTCTGCTGTGGCTTGCTCTTTCACCACACTGAAAAATGGGAATATACTGTATTAAAATAGGACGTTTCTCATGGCAAAGTAATTTTATTGCTTAAGTTAAATGTAATTAAAAGACGTATCTGAATGCTGCAGTGATGTAGAGTGAGTGTGAGCAGTTCACATGGTATTAATGTAATGTGAACCAGTTACGTGATAAAATCTTGAGAGGTTGTTGCCTCTGACACGAAGAAACGATTATCAGCTTACTTTATATGATGTACAGCAGTGGGAAATGTAGCTGCCTCACAGGGACAAGATCCTGGGTTCTGTCCTGAGCTCAGATGAGTGAGAAGTCTTCAGTTTTCCTCCAGGATTTTAAAAGTAGTTAATTAAATCAAATGCAACTCAGTTTATTCCAGTAGAATTGACGTAAAACATTTGAATTAGGTATATTTCTTTCTGTGCAGCTTCTAAACACTTGCTTATTGGGTCCATGCAATGTTATTTAGTGGACAACCAGAGCGACCATCAGCATGCTCAGGCCAGCTGGATGCAGCGAATGGTCACCTCGCTGTTCAGTGACTCCACTCTGTTTAACACACGTGAGGGCAGAGCAGGAAAAGTGCACAACTTCATGCTGGGTCTCAACCTGAACACTAGCATCCCGTTCTCACCCTTCAGTGACATCCTGACCCAGAACGGTCCTGAGGAGGAGGTGGATGCTGTAACTGGTATAAACTAGTTTATTTAGTAATGTTGGACAAAAGCTTTTGGAGACTAGCTCTCCTTAAGAGCAAGATTAGATTTGACAGCATTTATCTCTCACTCACTCTCTCTCTCTCTCTCTCTCTCTCTCTCTCTCATTCTCTGTCTCTCTCTCTTTCTCTCTCTCTCTTTCTCTCTCTCTCTCTCTCTCTCTCTCTTTCTCTACTGGCATTAGATCCCTATGAGTTTGATCGCATCTATGAGCCACTAGATGTAAAGAGCAAGAAGATCCATGTTGTGGACAGTGGACTGACCTATAATCTGCCCTATCCTTTGATCCTGAGACCCCAGAGGGGCGTTGACCTCATTATCTCCTTTGACTTCTCGGCCCGGCCGAGTGACACCAGTCCTCCGTTCAAGGTGATTATAAAAGTACAAACGTGGCAGTAAATGCTTCTGGTTTTTCTGTTAATGCTCGAGTCACATGGTCTGTGGTTCGATTCAGAGCTGCTTCTGGATGTTGACATGTCAGATTTTTTGTTTCATCTAAACTGTTGATCTGTCTCACACAATCATTTTTATTCTTCTTACTAATGGTCGTGTGTTCTGTTATTATTTTCATCACTTTTTCCTCCTTCACTCGATGTATTCGATCACATAGGGCATCACACAGTCACACTTTCAGCTGCACACCACAACTTGTATTCTCATGCCATCACGTAACAATTTCAGTAAATCATGTGATCTGAAGCTACGTGTCTTTGCATATAGCCTCAGGACTGGAAAAAAGTGCAAGTGTGAAAACGCCCTTAGACTTAAAAAACTCTCTGGGCCTCCCAGGACGGTGTGGTGTTGTTTATAAGGTGGGCGGGGCCTGCTGCCACAGCAACAAAACATGAAAACAAGTGATATAATATTCTGCTATTGTGCCATCGATAATAATTCTCCTATCATGCTTTGAAGTGGTGTGTTCTGGTTTCTTTAGGAGCTTTTGTTGGCTGAGAAATGGGCACGAATGAACAAGCTTCCATTTCCCAGAATTGATCCCAAAGTGTTCGACCGGGAAGGAATGAAAGAGTGCTACGTCTTTAAGCCCAGTAAAGGTGACAAGAACTGCCCCACTGTCATTCATTTTGTCTTAGTTAACCTGGACTTCAGGAAGTTCAAAGCCCCAGGTAAGTGTGTGTGTGTGTGTGTCTAGAATCTGAAAGTTGGTGAAGCAAATATTAAAGAAATGGAGAGAGAAACAAAATAGCATGTTCCTCAAAGCCCTCCCTGCCTCTCCAGCTGTTTTAATATCTCACATGATCCAATTCTTGAATCTGATTGAAAATAGTGAAACAGTGTGACTACGACAGCACTTTAAACCAGAACATGAGCAGCAGGTTAATATTAATGCACTAGTTCTCAGCTCACACACAGAGACCTTTTGGAAACTGTACATTGCATCCTGTAATAAAGCTTCCCAGCTCAGGAAAGTCTTCAGGATGAAGCAGTTAACAATTTTCAGTTTTCTCTGTAACATGAGAGGAGAGAGCTACATTTTCTACACAACAAAAAGTCTACCTATGACCTGCAAAAATGCACAAGGTGCCTATTGTTTATAGATCAGGCACTGTAATTGCTGAATCATTGGAATCTTTTTGGTATTAGAGGAATAACACACTCCCGATTGTGTGTTTATATGATAATAATGCACTTTGCTCTGCCTCGTGCTGCATCACACCACTGCAGCATGAACAGGTCAGTTATTCCTCATATACCTGTGACTCTAAAGACATAACTATTCTAGTGGAATTTAGTTCAGGGGATGTGGTAGCTTGAGGTGTTGGACTACTGATGGGAAGGTTGTGAGTTTGAGTCCCAGGTCCACCAAGCTGCCGCTGCTGGGCCCTCGAGCAAGGCCCTTATCCCTCAGTTGTATAAAGTGAGATAAATTGTAGGTTGCTCTGGATAAGTGTATGTGCCAAAGAGAAATGTAGACAGAAATGTAGTGCACAACAAATTTAACATGATTGAGTTCATCACTACTGAATACCATAAACACACAGTATTAGAATTCAAACTATAATAAATTTTAAGATGAACTAAACTATAAAATCATGATCAAATATCAGCCATGTTGTTGCATTGTTTTTCCTCTTTGTGCTCTGCAGGAGTTCCTCGAGAGACTGAACAGGAAAAAGAGTTTGCTGACTTTGACATCTTCGATGACCCTGAAACACCATATTCCACCTTTAACTTCCAGTATTCCAACAAGGCCTTCACTCAGCTGCATGACCTCATGGAGTTCAACACGCTTAACAACATTGAGGTGAGAACGTTACAGATCCATAACATCCCGTGATCTTCAGACATCCTGCAGCCTCCTGACCTCCTGTCATCAATCACGCTGAAATATGGGATTAATCACTTTTCTTAGTGTCATGGATGCACTCGAGTTATCTAAACTTCATCATTTCAATACTTCTTTATTGTAATACACACAGCAACACAAGCCTTAAACACAGCACATCATGATCACATCACGGCCGAGGGTTCCTCCTGCATCACATCCTCCTGGGTTTCAGGATCTGGGGATGATCTGCTGCTCTTTCAGATGACCCGTGTAGTCCTTATGGACACCTCAAAACATCTTACAGACACTTCGATCTTCAGTTCCGCTTGCTGTCCAGTGTTCAGTTTCATCATGATGAAAGTCTTTAACCTAGCTTGACTAACACTCCTGGTAAAATGCTGCTTCGTGGTATTTTTGAGAGATTGCACATTGCTATTGCTATTGGTTAACTTCCTCCTCATTGTAATATCACAGAAAAAATTATTCTTTTCTTCTCTTTTCTAATGTGTTACAGACACAAACGTTATTGCTGTTAGATAAATGTCTTAAATGTTCCACATGGACTCATGATTAAAGACTGATGGTTAGAAAATATGAGGACAGAAAAAAGAAACACTGAGCCACGCTCTGTTAATTACTAGATAATGATGCAAATCTCAAGAGCACATTTCAACAGCACTTCAGTGATCTGTTCAGCAGCTCTACAGGAACCTTATCAGTAACTGAACACACAGTGGAGTTGATACGCTTTGCACTGGAGCTGTGTTATTATTCACTCATTATTTTGTGTTTGCTGTGTTCACCACTGCACAAGTGCACAACACAGTGCAGAGGAAACCCCTGTCTCTCTCCTACAGTTTAGTACCAGGTTTGTGTCTTGAAGAGTGGTTTCTGTCACTCAACAGTTACTTAGTTATTCAGAGTAAATGACTCATTTTCAGAAAGGAAGGTTTGCATTTTAATAAGTGCATGTAAATGTTCAGACTTGATAAGTGGTAAAGCATCATTTCATATTGTAATCTTGTCAAATATCATGATGCTAAAATTTGTTTTACTGTCAAAGTCAAAATTCTGCACCAGCTACTTTCTTGAGTGCAAGTACAACTTCTGCTAAAAGACCTGCCCTGGCAACTGCCCTATAAAATACCTGCCCTAGCAACTACCCTGTAAAACACATGCCATGACAACTGCCCTATAAAACATTTTCCCTGGAAACTGCCCTATAAATCACCTGCCCTGGCAGCTGCCCTATACATCCCCAGCAATGGCAACTGCCCTATAAATCACCTGCCCTGGCAGCTGCCCTATACATCCTCAACAATGGCAACTGCCCTATAAATCACCTGCCCTGGCAGCTGCCCTATACATCCTCAACAATGGCAACTGCCCTATAAATCACCTGCCCTGGCAGCTGCCCTATACATCCCCAGCAATGGCAACTGCCCTATAAATCACCTGCCCTGGCAGCTGCCCTATACATCCCCAGCAATGGCAACTGCCCTATAAATCACCTGCCCTGGCAGCTGCCCTATACATCCCCAGCAATGGCAACTGCCCTATAAATCACCTGCCCTGGCAGCTGCCCTATACATCCCCAGCAATGGCAACTGCCCTATAAATCACCTGCCCTGGCAGCTGCCCTATACATCCCCAGCAATGGCAACTGCCCTATAAATCACCTGCCCTGGCAGCTGCCCTATACATCCTCAACAATGGCAAGTGCCCTATAAATCACCTGCCCTGGCAGCTGCCCTATACATCCTCAACAATGGCAACTACCCTACAAAGAGCAAAAATGTGATACAAAAACAGGGCACTTTGTAAGTCAGCTTTACTCTGTCTTTGTCTTATCTGTATTTTTTATTAAACCTGCTGGTTTGGACAGTGTGGATGTCACTGGCCCTCGACTCTACAGCTCCATGGGGAATTTTTCTCTTTCTAGTAACTGACAGTGCACTGAGACAGAAGTGCAGGTGTTTCCTGCTTGTTCAGCCTGTGGATCGCTTTCAGTGTAAATGCTGGTACATCTATCAGCTTGTGACAGCAAGGAATTAGTATCTATAATGACCTCAGAAACTACACTGACCTAATAATTCCCCATGAGCCCTTGGTTGCTGTTATAGAAAGGACATTATTTAGTTACAGTTACATTATTTAGTGTTCAGTGTCACCCAGATGAGGATGAGGTTCTCTTCTGAGCCTGGTTCCTCTCAGGGTTTCTTCCTTCTTCATTTTAGGGAGTTTTTCCTCACCACTGTCACCTCTGGCTTCTCATTATGGATAAAATAGTAACTTTAATTGAAACTTTATATAGATATTATATATAAATTTCCTTCTCTATTTCTACACTTCTGTAAAGCTTCTTTGAGTCCATTGCAAAAGTTGTTATACAAATAAATTGAATTGAATTGAATTGAATTGAATTGAATGGGTTTAATATCAGATGCCAGGAGGTCCAGGAGGTAATCTACAGATATGTAGCTTTCATGTAATGGAGCAATTTCCATGTGTTTGGAACACCTGTACAATACACACATCACACATCTCACCTTTACTTCCTCTTATCTATTTGAAAGGAAATCTTGAATATTATTTAATAGAAAACATTAAAGAGCCCCTAGATGCAGTGTGTAAGAGAGAAGCTAACTGCTAAATAATGTTATTATGACTTCTAATGATGCTGGACTTTAACCATATGACCAAATTACAATAGAACCCTCTGTGATTTTCCTCCACAGGTGATCAAAGAGGCCATGAAGGAGAGCATCGTGTACAGGAAGGAGAATCCGTCTCGCTGCGCTGTGTCCCTTTCTCTCAGTGAGATACAGAACAAAAAGTTTTTGAAGAGAGATCCCAGAGGGCTCGTGCACAACTGAGCTGATTATAAACTGATCAAAGCTCTGAGTAGAGCTGAACTGCTCACAAATTCTTATTTCATTTCATTATATGATTTTAAATGACGGTAATGATCGAAGGCTGATCCTGGAAAGATTGTAAATTCGTACCTGTGTATATCACTGTCTGACCACATGTAGAGAAATGGAAACTTTAAATTCAATTAAATGAATATGACTTATTCTGTTTTATCACACATTATTTGGAGATTTTTCTCTTTCTAATCCCGTGTGCTTTTTTTTGCTTAACCCTAGTTCTATCTGAACATCGCTTAGTTCAGAGATCTTTTAATTTTATTTTCCTCAGATCTGTTTTTTCTGTCTTCGTAGCTCATGCTCTTGCTCCATCGAATATTTATGTTATTTATGTTATCATCAAATATTTATGTTAATCAAACTTTTGCGATAAAATAAGCCACATTGTATACATTGTAGAATATAAGAATGTTGCCTACATGAGCAAAAATTGTGTACTACTTTTTGTGCCACAGTCTCACCATCAGTGCAGCAGCACAGTGACGATGTACAGCACAGAGATTTAACTACAGTTTGCTTTGGAGAAGCTGCTGCTGCTTCCACTGAATAATAACTGGAGTGGTCAGTGAAAGTGTAACGTAACAGAACTGTCTGACTCTTCATCTGGTGATGAACATATACTATATGATATAATAGGATGTGATATTATGATGTGATGTAATATAAAATGATATTATGTGATGTGATGTGATATAATATGATGTGTGTCCAGTCCAGAGCCACATATGAAAAATGGCATAAATCTGAAAACCTGCCAAAAAAATCGACCATAGTGTCACATTCAGATCATTACGACTGTGTGGCTTAAAGCTTTAATGGGAATTGTTTTCAGTATAAATCTGTCTCTGTCTCTGCCTCTCTCACAGAACAGATTTATAGTGAAAACAATAAGTCTAACAATAAAATTAAAGCACAGGGAAAGAGCAGTGGAGCAGAGTGACATACAACAGGATTACAGACTCGCCGGACGTCAGTGGCATGTTGTGGAGTTTTACATGATTTCACGTGTAAAGTCGAGTAGAACTGCAACACAGAGAGGACTCTTTTTTTTCAAAATAATATTAATAAAGCCATCAAATCACACTCCTGTTGAATATTGAGTGGATAAACCCTTCAGACACTCCACTGTAATGTTCAACATGATTTACAGCATTTTCTTCATCAAAAATGTTTTACAATGAGAGACACTTTTCTGACCGATTAATGGAGCATCCCAACATCCAGTCCTCTCTGAAGGGATAATGATTGTTTTCTTTTTATGAAAAAAGCTAAATTTTAATAATTTCTGTATTTATTAAAAAGATCTTATTGAGTACTTCTGTGTGTGTGTGTGTGTGTGTGTGTGGATCAGGATTTCTGATTGGCCAGGATTAGAGAAGTTTGTTCATTTGTTACTTGAGTAAACTAGAAGTATGTAAATTTTAGCCATCTTGGGTTCTATGAGGTGTTCATGAGGCTCAGAGACACGGACGATTTGTTCCTGAATGTTTCAGTTGAGCAGTGGACTTCTGTCCACTAATAAACCACTAATATGAGGGAAAAAATAGGAACAAACATTTTGGACTTGAGAAAAACGCATTATTATTATTATTATTATTATTATTATTATTATTATTATATTTATTAACATTTTTAGATATTGATACCGTTTGCACCTTTGGTAATTTTCTATTAAAACTAAGCTTTTTCTAAAAATACGTTACATATATTATCATTTATTATATTTTAATTGATGATGGAAAATCATACTTGAGGCTCTACCTAATAAAGTTGTCACGCTAATGGGTGATATTAACATCACTGTGTGCCTTTTTTCTCACCTTACAAGGGTGTGGAAAAGCAGAAGAGATGCA
>NC_080734.1:20278391-20313391 GCF_019097595.1 Hemibagrus wyckioides | reverse complement strand
GGATGAAGCTGAGAATGAATTTCTGTGTTCCAAGCCTACCTGCTTCATTATCCTGGGAAAACCTGTGAGTTTTATCATTCTTATTAACATAAAACATACTTCAAGACACGCCTACAAATAGACATTTTATGTGTGTTTAACAGCACTGTTGCTATTTAACAATTACACAGCTAAACACCCAGGTCTTCTGTTAACAATTAATCTCTTACTGGTCTGCACTACAAAAAATAAACAAACAACAACAACAAAAATCTCCTTTACTTCCTCTAGCACTCTTTAAGGGTTACACTACTTTTTTGTCCTCTCCCAGTTTCTCAGTCCCTCACTTAAATGTATAATGTATCTGTTAAATGTAAATGGTAAATGTATCTGTTAAATGAATAAATGTAAATGCACTATTATAACTTCTATTTAATTGTATTTGTACCTGATTCTCACACCCACATGCGGCTCTTCCCAAAACTGTTGCCAAAAACTCTTAAGTACGCAGATGATTAGAGTCTCTGTCTGCTGTAACATTCCTGTTTCCCTTCACTGGAACTGAGAGTCTTGAACCCTGTTCCAGCATGATGATGCCCCTGTACACAAAGCACAGAGCTCCATGAAGACATGGTGTGTTAAGGTTGGAGTGGATGACCTGGAGTGTCCTGCACTGAGTCCTGAGTCTGACTCAACCCCACTTTGGGGATGAACTGGAACACCAACTGAACCCCAGACCTCTTCACTCTTACAACATCAGTGTCTGATTTCACTAATGCTCTTGTAGCTGAATGATCACTTATCCCCACAGACACGCTCTAATATCTAGTGGAAAAATCCTTCACAGAAGAGTGGAGTGCATTATAACTGTAAAGAAGGACTAACTCAGGAATCTGCAGGAACATAACAAACACATATGTATGTGATGGTCAGACGTCCACATACTTTTGGCCACACGTTGCACTGCAACTGAAGAGTAACTGTAAAAGTGAAAAGACATTTCAGATCTGTTGTCTGATGTTTTTCTTTTCTAGGGTATTGGGAAGTCTACCCTTGCCAGAACATTTGCCCAAACTTGGGGGTGTGTCCTCGTCGATGGTAAAGTTTACTCTGTAATTTAATACAGTCTTCCAGTTCTCTTCTTCTGTTGTGTATTGTCTATTATTTTTTTCTTTCTTCAGACACAGAGGTGCTCAGCAGTCACATGCGTGATGGAACAGAGCAAGGAAAAGAGGTGTGTATTTGTGTGCTTTATTTAATTTCTTTTAAACAGATAAACCCAGAAGCACTTCAGTTCCACGATGTCATGTACTGGATTTTAGCTTTTAGCAATCCTGGCTGAAGGAAAGAGCATCCCGGAGGAGAAGATGGTGGCGTTAGTTCTTGAAAAGCTCAAAACACCAGAGGTAGAAAACTATGGTAAGATGAACTCAAATAATTTATCAAATTAAACACAGCAAATGACACAAGCAGTCAGTTATGAAGGCTAAGAAGCTCAAAAAATGATTTAAATCCTGCAGAAGGTAATAACATGTCCATGTTGTGTTTGAGCAGGTTATGTTCTGTCATGCCTACCATCAATGTCTGGAGAATATCTGAACGTTCATGAACAAATCGAATTGATTCAAAACCAAAAACTTCCCCCAGACTTCATCATTAACATAAAGGTAAACTTCTTCCTTTAGTCGTCTTGGAGAATAAGTAAATCATAAATAAATGCCTGATTTTAGTAAGCACCAAAAGGAAACGGACCAAAAGTTAAGAACACCAGAGTTCACTGTATCGAACCCTGAACTGCAGTGTAAAGATGCCTTCTGTGCCTGTTTGAGTAGATGCTTGAGTGCCGCTTGTTGTCTTTGGATGTAGTGTGCAGAGGAGGACCTGATCAAGCGCCTTGCAGGCCAGAAGCAACATCCTTACAGAGCGCAGTGGAGCCCTGTGACAGAGGAGTCACCTAAGAGTGAGGCAGAGGAAGAAGGTGAGGAAGAAGAGGAAGAGGGGGATAAGCAAGCAGTGGAGGAAGAGGTAAAGCTATATGAATGAATGAACAATACGGATGTGACCTCTAAGTGGAATCCATCAATCTGCAATCTATGGTGTGTGTGTGTGTGTGTAGAAGGACACAAGCAGTCACTCTGTGAGGCTGAAAGAGCATTACCCAGATGAAGCTCGTCGCAGGATTCTCCTTTATAAAGAAACCATGCTCATGCCTTTGGAGGTGGGAGACTCCAGTGTCTCAGTGTCTATATAGTTACAGTAAACTCCAGAATTATCAGCACCCTTTATGATAATTTTGCATTATAATCTAATAATGAAAACCATAATAAAGTATGTAATGTTTTGATCTTAAAACTGTGGGTACAGTGTATAGCTATTTTTTCATAACACACAATATTTTTAGCAATCCTTTTTTTTTTACGATTAATGAATTAATTGATGAATTTATTGAGCCTGTAATAAGGATCTAGGAGCGTTCTTTAACACATCAAAACTCCTTTATATTCTTATTTCGATATGTGGACAAGCTTCTTCTAGTCTACAATATACTGTAGGATTGTTTATCCAAACACAGGTTTTCAGTGTGCTTTCAATTCTGCAGCTAAAACTTTAGGTTCTCTGTGCCTCACTTTAAACTGGTCCAGATTTCTGAGACTAATAATTGATAAAGGAAAAGTCAGTCCCTGACCGTGTGTTTGTGTGTGTGTGTGTGTGTGTGTGTTGTATTTAGGACTTCATGGCAGCTCATGACCCTCAGTATTTATTTGAACTTGATGGAAGCATGGATCCAGAAGAGATTTTAGGAGTGGGTGATCATCATCATATTGAAGTGCACATATTCAGCCATTGGTAAAATGAAGAATTTTATTTATTTTCTCTTGTGTGTCTGTGTATAGTGTCTTATAACTCGACTAGACTGCATGGCTGTGAGGAGAGCAGCAGTACCGGGGTGCTTGCTAAACACAGAGGAGGCAGAAATGGCTAAGGAGATGGATTCTGTAAGACTTAAATCAAACCCAGTTCTTTCTAATTACAATGCCGTGGACTGCTGTTTGTGTTTTGCTGCATATTCTCTGTCTTATTTCATACAGGAGGAGCTGCTGCACATGCTGTCCTCCAGCAAGGCCATCGCACCAGGCTTCCATTGGCACAGGAGTCGCTGGGGCTGCACTTGCCCTGTTGCCCTCAAAGAAGGGAAAATAATTAAAGGCAAAGCTGAATTTTCAGTCAGGTCAGTGTACGAGGGCTGAGCTGACCATGCAGAACAGTATCATAATGATCACACAGTGGACATTTTATTTCAAAATACACTTTTTTATCTGACTGTTTGTGGTTACTGATGTCTGTGAGTTCTCATAACCGAATACTTCACATCACTGAAAACTTGTAGTTGAGGGGATAATCAGTGTAGATATCAACCCTTTATGAATCATTACATTTCTTCATCTTTACTCTTGGAATCAGTGTTAAATATTGCAATAAAATGTTTCCAATTACCACTGTATTTTTGTTTCCTTATTCCTCCAGCTTTCTGAATAAAATCTATATCCTGTCCTCTCAAGAGGCTCTGCAGAAGTTCATGGTCAAGCCACGATGGTACTTGCTCCCCCCCATGCCACGCCCACCCTGCAGAGTGTCTGTGATTGGACCACCACGGTCAGGAAAGAGCACTTTGAGTGTCCTCTTGGCTGAATATTATGGTGCAGTTGTGATAGACATGAAGAAGCTGACGGAGGCTGCCATGGAAAACATCAGGCATGAAAAGCTGGAGAAAGCAAGGCAGGATGCAACGATTTCAGCTCTGGAAAAGCTCAAGGTGCAGAAGAATGATGGAGGTGAATCTGGTGAGAGCTGATTGATTCAATTCCTAATAAAAATCCAATAGTTTCCCAAATAATAGATTAGATTAGGTTACATTAGGTTAGATTAGATTAGAATAGACTAGATTAGATTAGGTTATATTAGGTTCGATTAAATTAGGTTAGATAAGGTTAGATTAGATTAGGTTTGATTAAATTAGGTTAGATAAGGTTAGATTAAATTAGGTTAGATTAAATTAGGTTAGATAAGGTTAGATTAGATTAGGTTAGATTAGGTTTGATTAAATTAGGTTAGATTAGGTTTGATTAAATTAGGTTAGATAAGGTTAGATTAGATTAGGTTAGATAAGATTAGATTAGGTTAGATAAGATTAGGTTAGATAAGATTAGATTAGGTTAGATAAGATTAGATTAGGTTAGATAAGGTTAGATTAGATTAGGTTAGATTAGGTTCGATTAAATTAGGTTAGATTAGGTTTGATTAAATTAGGTTAGATAAGGTTAGATTAGATTAGGTTAGATTAGATTAGGTTAGATTAGATTAGGTTAGATAAGATTAGGTTAGATTAGGTTCGATTAGATTAGGTTAGGTTAGATTAGATTAGGTTAGATTAGATTAGGTTAGATAAGGTTAGATTAGGTTAGATTAGGTTAGATTAGATTAGATTAGGTTATATTAGGTTTGATTAAATTAGGTTTGATTAAATTAGGTTAGATAAGGTTAGATTAGATTAGGTTTGATTAAATTAGGTTAGATAAGGTTAGATTAGATTAGGTTAGATAAGGTTAGATAAGGTTAGATTAGATTAGGTTAGATAAGGTTAGATTAGGTTAGGTTAGATAAGATTAGGTTAGATTAGGTTTGATTAAATTAGGTTAGATTAGGTTAGATTAAATTAGGTCAGATTAAATTAGGTTAGATAAGGTTAGATTAGATTAGGTTAGATTAGATTAGGTTAGATTAGGTTAGATAAGATTAGGTTAGATAAGATTAGATTAGGTTAGATAAGATTAGATTAGATTAGGTTAGATTAGGTTTGATTAAATTAGGTTAGATTAGGTTTGATTAAATTAGGTTAGATAAGGTTAGATTAGATTAGGTTAGATTAGATTAGGTTAGATTAGATTAGGTTAGATAAGATTAGGTTAGATAAGATTAGATTAGATTAGGTTAGATAAGATTAGGTTAGATAATGTTAGATTAGATTAGGTTAGATTAGGTTTGATTAAATTAGGTTAGATTAGGTTTGATTAGATTAGATTAGGTTAGATTAGATTAGGTTAGATTAGGTTAGATAAGATTAGGTTAGATTAGGTTCGATTAGATTAGGTTAGGTTAGATTAGATTAGGTTAGATTAGATTAGGTTAGATAAGGTTAGATTAGATTAGATAAGGTTAGACTAGGTTAGATTAGATTAGGTTAGATTAGATTAGATTAGGTTAGATTAGGTTAGATAAGGTTAGATTAGATTAGGTTAGATTAGGTTAGATTAGATTAGGTTAGATAAGATTAGGTTAGATTAGATTAGATTAGGTTCGATTACATTAGGTTAGATTAGATTAGGTTAGATTAGGTTAGATTAGATTAGGTTAGGTTAGGTTAGATTAGGTTAGGTTAGATTAGATTAGGTTAGATTAGGTTAGATTAGATTAGGTGAGATTAGATTAGATTAGATTAGATTAGATTAGATTAGATTAGATTAGATTAGATTAGGTTAGATTAGATTAGATTAGATTAGATTAGGTTAGATTAGATTAGATTAGATTAGATTAGATTAGATTAGATTAGATTAGATTAGGTTAGGTTAGGTTAGGTTAGATTAGATTAGGTTAGATTAGGTTAGATTAGATTAGATTAGGTTAGATTAGATTAGATTAGATTCGATTCAACTTTGTTGTCATTGTGCAAAGTACATGTACAAAGCCAATGAAATGCAGTTGGCAACGAAGCAGAAGTGCATAGTGGTAGATGTATCTGTAGTAATTAATATCTGTAGTAATTAATTTCTGTATTAATTAAAATCATGAAGCATGTAGTTAAGCATGAATTAGAGTGTTTGATGACGAGGCCAGTCTCAACGAGGAACTAGAGCCTAAAACTTTCCACTTAAGCACCTTCATGTGCAAAAACAAGCAAATGTAAAGATCATGTTGTAAACTGAGGGGGAATTTGCTGATCAGATAAGGAAACCTGCCATCTGATGTCATATGATATGTAAATGTGGTACACCTCATGTTTTATTGGGCTGAATTACAGACTGAACACACATGACTTTTGTTAGAAACACAAATGAGACATAGTGAGACATTGTTGCTCTGCTTGTTGCTGTAGAAACAGAGGTGACAGAAGATCACCCAGAAGTTCAAGCTTTAGTGGAGGAAGCCATGAAAGAAGCAGAAAAGATGCCAATTGAACCATCAGATGATGTGTGTGTAGAAGTCCTGGAAAAATGGATCAGAGAGGTTTGGCACTTAAACTGTGCTCATACTTTATGTACATAGTGACATGCAGTGCACAGGGGATGTAGGTTTAATATCAGTAAATATAATATGATAACTGTATATGATAAGTGTTAATCATTATATTCATTCTCACTGGAGTAGTGTGACTTCCCTAATCATCTGACTGTGGATTGTAAGATTGAGGCAGAAGATGCAGATGCTGAGTTTAAAAGGGGCTGGGTGCTGGATAACTACCCCACCACCAACACTCAGCTGGCACGCATCCAGGAACTGCATCCTGACCTCATACCTGATGTGGTGTTCTGTCTCCAAGACAGTGAGGGAGAAGGTGAGGTTAAGATTTTCACACACACACACACACACACACACACACACACACACACACATACAGATACACAGCACTGACACTGTACACTCCTTACACACATCATACACACACATTATACACACACACACACACACACACACACACACAGACATACATACTTCCAGTGTTTGTTTATTTGTTTCAGTTTTGTTCTTATTCATTATTTCATGTGTGCACCACTGAGCTCAGAAGATTTATTTGCTAATTCAGCATTTGCTTCTTGTTTTAGTGTAAGGTAAATAAGGTAGGAACCATAAAATTGGACAATATCTTTTTTCTTTAAATAGGAAGGACAGTTCTGAGTAGGATTTATGAACAGAATAAGGAGGAGGTGGATGTGGTTATACTAGCTCAACTACAAGAGGAGCAGAGACAGAAAGAAATCCAAAACACTCAGTGAGAACAAGAACTAAGCTTCTAGCTTCATATATAGCTATTGAGTATGTAGTGATAGAGAAGGACACATCCCGTATTTTCTGTACTACATTCAGGCAGCAGGTGCTGGACTCAGAAAAGGACGGTCAGTCTGGGGGGTTTTCCACACTGGAGGTGGTGCCTGAGGAGCCGGATGTTACTGGTACTGCAGCTGCACTATTGTCTCAATTTTTCAGCTTAGTCCTCAGTATAGGTTCATGTAACTTTTTCGAGTGGCTCGTCACACATAAATCTGAGCTTCAAGCCTTTGATTCATTAGCAGTAAATGAGAGCATGATGCCTTTCTTTGAATTTTATACCTGGCAAATAAATGTCAGATGAAATTTTGTGTAGTAGTAGTAATACTGTATAATAGAGTTCATGTCATTCATTTTTGGTCTGGTGAAATTATTGAGAGGTGTGTGTGTGTGTGTGTGTGTAGAGTTGATGTTGCCTAGTACATGGGAACAGGGCTATCCTCCTGGCCCAGCGATGGAAATGTACAAGCTGCAGCTAAAGAAGTTTATGGAGGACTGGAATACCATGGAGTCGTCCATCACGTGCAGCTGTGTTATACTGGAGATCTCCAACCAAACCGCTCAGAGTCTGCTCCAGGAGATGGTTGACCAAATGGAGCGTACGTGACTGTTTCTGTCTCTCTAGGTTTGAACTTGGTTACATTAGCCAGTTCCCATCAGGTGTGGTTTATTTTAAAGTGTTTCAAATGTGCCACCTTATGTTCTAGTTGTAAGAAATGTTCTAATAGACATCAGGGTTCTGTGTGAGACAACAAACCCACATCACTCATGCCTTTTGTGATACATGATCTCTTCTTTTTATCTCACTCACATGTATAAATGAAGAGTAAACACAATCAAAATCCACTAAAATAATATAATCACACTGTGAAGATAAAATGAAGTGTTCAGCCTGAGATGTGTGTGTAATCTGAGTGTATTACTATTCAAATCATTCTGTCATTCTGTGATTTAGGACCGTTTAAGTACAAGGCCCAAGAGATATCCAGCATGGATCTGGATAAAGAGGAGGATGATGTGCAGGAGGATGAAGATGAAGCAGAGGTTGGTGTACAGCCTTAACCACTGTTCATTTGTAGTGTGTTATCCTACATCACTCGCAAACTCTTTACATCCCTCCCTAGGAATGGAGCAGCAGTGAAAGGTGGCTTGGGGATACTAGCAAGTACTGCCCAGTTGTGCTGCAGGAGAAGGGAACGCTGGTGCCTTGTACAAATGACATTGCTGCAAAATACAGAGAGAAGGTCTACTACTTTTCTAGCAGCAAAGCGTGGGAGAAGTTTATGCAGATGCCTGAGATGTATGCTCCAACTACTCAACTACTTAAAGTAGGAGGAGCTGATCCATAAATAATTCAAATATCAATGAATATAGTGATTATAACACAAGTTCTCTGCCTATATGAAGTGATAAAAATATAAGAAAATCACTGTGTGTATGTGGCCATGTAAAGA
This sequence comes from Hemibagrus wyckioides, assembly GCF_019097595.1. Taxonomy (NCBI): domain Eukaryota; kingdom Metazoa; phylum Chordata; class Actinopteri; order Siluriformes; family Bagridae; genus Hemibagrus; species Hemibagrus wyckioides. Next base: position 20,304,857 of record NC_080734.1, on the reverse strand, counting down.
AAATGCTGTATATGCCATTAGAACAATTTAAAAAATGAATCAGATAGATAGATAGATAGATAAATAGATAGATAGATAGATAGATAGATAGATAGATAGATAGATAGATAGATAGATAGATACTTTATTCATCCCAAAGGGAAATTTAAAGTAATCAGTGTAAATTTCAAATTAAGATATATTTCAATTAATCTTAATACTTTTTCAAAGAATACATAAAATAGTACATAAAATTTAGATCCTACTGTACAAAATTCAATCCTCTATCATAAACCACTCCAAATCACTGCTGATGTAAATCACTAGAAGAGAGGAACGTCCTTCATCTCATGTGTTGCCATCTCTCTAGCCTCCTGCCCTGCGTATTGTCCTGCTGGGAGTGCGTGGCTCAGGAAAAACCACACATGGCCACTGGTTAGCACAACAGCTGGGTCTCTTTCATATCCAGTTCCGTGAACGGCTGCAAGAGCTGATTCTGGCCAAGACTCAGACCCGTGTGCCCTACTCTGATGAGGCAGAGCCGTCTGAAGAGCCACCCAAAGAGCTGCAGAGTCTGCTGCAGGCACACAACCAGTCCACAACTTCTGCTGACGAGCCAGAGGATGGACTGAGCCAACAGGAAATCCTTTCCACTGATAATGACCACACTGAGGTAGGTATGGAGAAGATTCCATGACTGATAAAAAATAATAGTCCAAGCTACTGTTTAAAAAAATTCTCTGAATACTTACATTCATTATCTGAGGTCTCCTCCAAAAGCCTGGTGATCTCAGTCTGGCTTTTCTCTGCTGGTCTTGGAGTAGTAGTCCTGCACGGTCATGATAACCGAGGACTTTCTGAATGGTTAATATTTGGTACCTGATGTCTCCAATTCTTTTACCTACCTATTGCTACTTACATGTACATACAAAAATGTTTATTATCAGCAAGAAATCATTTATTTACACAACACCATTCCATTCTGCTAAAATCTCAGGGTGATCTACAATACATACATAGCTGAAAAAATAACAAAACATAGTAATTTGGTTTGTATCCCTATGTTTGTGAATTTTTATATTACTATTTTCTTTTATTATTGACAGTTTTACCATTACAGAATTATTATCTCTTGCTGATAATACACATTTTTGCATGTAAGTAACAGTGGGTAGGTTGTAGGAGTTTTGTGAGGAGAATTGTGTGTATGAAGAGCAGCAGTGTATTGGTTTTGTGCACATGTTCTGTAGGAGACTCCAGCACTGACCGATGAAGAGGAAGTCATAAAGTCATATCTATCTGATGGACAGCCGTTGCCAGACACAATCATGGAGAAGGTTCTGCTGGAGTTCTGGCATCAAGAGCCATACAAGTAAAGGATTATCGATGTAATATTCAAACTCACAATATGTCTTTTCAAATTATTAAACCTTTTTCACTGCCTTTCTGGTTTTCTTAGATCATCAGGCTTTATTCTGGAAGGTTTTCCTCAGCATTCAGAGGAAGTGTCTTTTTTAGTGGAGCACCACTTGTACCCCGACACCATCATACTTATGTCTGTAGAAGTGTCAGAAGTGGTCAAGCGTCTGCTGCCTCCACGACTTGACAGATGGAGGGACAGATGCACACGAAGAAGAGGACAGATGCAAATACTTAAAGAGCTACGTAGCAAAATTAGGGTGAGGAAGAAAAAAAGATTCATCATAATTTGGTAGCTGAAAATAGTTTTTTAATAGCATATTTTTTTGTAAATTTATGGATTTAGTATTCACAAACACATGCTTAAGTATGGTCATTAGCATTCTATTAACCATTCTGTTAAACAGGAGGAGGCTGTTGCCCAAAGAAGAGCTGAACTTCTGTCCGAATATGCACCTAAATCTCTCAGAGTAAGACATAAATATAGAGTAAGACATAAATATAGCTCTCACAGCTCACACTGTAGTACCCTGAGTTAGTGCCTGAGTTAATGTCCTGTCTTCATCTAGGAAATGGACACTGAGGAAGAGGAGCTGAACTGGGAGGAAGAGCTGGAAGACAGGCTGCTGAAGGAGTTTCCTCAGGAGGAGCAAGAGGACGAAGAGGACGAAGAGTCCGAGGCCAGTGCAGAGGATCGGATAGGAACAGAGATCAGTGAGAGGTTTGACAGAGATGACAGCAACCTCACGGTGATGCTGGTAAACATTAAGTGATATTAATAGAAATGACATCAGTAGAAAATAATCACTGTTTTAACCAGATGGTCAATGTAAAATGAACTCATACACTAATACCGACATTTTCTTCCCCGTTCCTTTCAGGAGCTTCTGGCTGAACACCGGATTCCTCAGCTGACAGTCAGCGCTGGACGGAAGCATCACCTTGTGCGCGCTCAGCTACTAAAGCAAGTCAAGCCCCTGGTGGAGAACAGAGAAGCTCTGTTTCAAAGGTGTCAACCCATCAACTATGCCACTGCTCAAAAACTCCTGCACTCCTCTCACAAGTACTACAGTGCCTTTGGCTGTTGGGATCCGATCAGGGTTAGTGATGGATTGGAGCATTAATATTTATGCTCATCTATTTCTGCTCTTGAATTTGCTATGAATAATGATGAGGATATGTACAAAAATGTAGAGTTACCTGATATATGGCTTTATTCATCACATATCCAGCTGTGAATACTGATTCTGTATTGAGTACAGGCATCTTGCTCGAGTGCTTGACTTCACAGGATCATAAACAAAAACCTACTGTATGGATGGGTTGCATCATAAGAAATACTAAAAATGAACAGGATTTGAAATAAAACATTAAATTAGTTTTTAATAAAAGATCCCATATTTTTGACCGATGTTCTGTTGATATTCATTCATTCATTCATTCATTGTCTATACCCGCTTATTCCTAGGATTCCTAGGGTCACGGGGGTCTGCTGGAGCCTATCCCAGTGCACGTAGGGCGAAAGGCAGGGGTACACCCTGGACAGGTCGCCAGTCCATCGTTGATATTCACACAGAGAAACATTTACTCTGTTTAAACAGACTCTTAAACTCATTTTTTGAGCTTTCAGATAACTAAAATAACCTGCTTGTAGTTCACCCCTGGAATCATCCATGATGGCGTTCAGTAGCATGTTCACCACCACCTTAAAACACAAGGACCTGCCTTGAGTCTCAAACCGTTACAACCCTCATGAGCTGATCTGATTCTGTACATTCATGTATTTCCTTTTCCAGAGTCAGAGTGTTGAATTGATTGGATTGAGTGGACTGATTCACACAGCAGTAGTGTTTGATAAACAACATGCACATGCTGACTCTGAAGAAGAAAACTTTTCAGTAGTTTTAGCAAACTAGCCTAATAAAGAGAACAATGAAGATTTTTTTTCAGCTAAGGATGATTCCTCAGTGTTGTTTTCACCCACACATATTTAACTGAACAAACACAAAGACTTTACCAGGTTGAGTTAAACTTTTATTGTTTTGTTTAAATATAAACTTAAAATCAGAATCTGATCTATTTTTTCTTTTATCTATATGCATTTTATTTTTGCCCCAGAAACATTATTTCTTTTATCAACAACACAAAGGGACAGGTACAAAAAGCTCTGACACACCTCTTTTGGTTTTAGGGGTTCTTTAATGCCCTCAGAATATCAGGGTTTATCTGTTAACTCCATTATGACTGGAACACAATGCTGCATGAATAGTCCTAGTAATGATCACGTTAATCACTGCAGATTTGGTTTAATTGAACAAAATAGCTTTCACCTTAATTATGTTGCAGTTTAATAATCCAGTACATCCATTTTTTCCACAATGAACATGAAGACATGAAGGTATATGTGAAAAAGCTATAATTACTGCTGGAAGCTGTGGCAAGACAGAAAATACTTCTTTTCCAGTGAGGGGAATTAAGAATTCTGACACTTTTGTTTTTGTTATTTTATATACTTCCAGCACATATATACACATCAGTTTGACAATAATCTCTTTTAAATTGCATTTATATCTATATGTACAAAGGCAATAACAATGATTCATTTCTTTTTTTTATGGATGTATAGTATACAGAGGGAGATCTGATCCAACATGTGCAGGACCACCTCAACACTAGCTTCCCAGTCCTCTTCCACAACTTCATTTTCTTCTTTGCCTCAAAAGAGACACGCAAGACCTTTATGATCAACCCTATCAAACACCTCCGTCAGCCCAAGCCCAACCCTTCCCTGCCCATAAAACTGGCCATCATTGGTATTCCGAAATCGGGAAAAACCACAGGTCAGTGCAAGCTTTTGATGACATACAGAAGTCAGCATGGTCTGTTATAACATTAAGGCCAGTAATTTTAAGCATGCGTACAAAACAAACTAACAAAAGCTGTGTTTATTGTTTCTGTCTGTTCTTGTATGTTGTGTGGGGCAGTTGCTCGCATGTTTGCCCGTGAATATGGACTGGCACACCTATCCATCGGTGCTGTTATGAGGACAGTGCTAAGTCTCCAAGACAAGACAGAGCTCGCCACTGAGATGCTGAAGTACTTGAGCCAGGGCTTGACTGTTCCTGATGAACTGGCCATTCAGTGCCTAGAAGTGGTCCTGTTAAACTTAGTCTGCAGCACACGAGGGTAATGATCCGGTTCACTCGCACGTCTAATTACATTTAGGGATTGTTTCTGGAGAAAACAGATCTAGAGAGGAGAATTTAAAAACCTGATCCATACTGATTGTGTTTTGTCATATTTTTCATTACTACTACATTACTGTATTTATTGATTAAAAGGTGATTGTGATTTAAAATCTCAAACCTGCAGAGTGCCACTGAGAAAGGCGATTAAAACCCCCAGTGACTGCAGACAAGATTTCTGTACAGATGTTTTTATGACAATGTCTATTGTCCAAAGCACTGTACAAATAAAACACTATTTACTGGATAAATATAAATGTAATTTTAAAGTCTGGCATTTCTATTCTAAATTTCTTTGTTCGGTAAAGCTGTTCGAGACAAGGTCCATTGTTAATATCATTATACAAATAAAACTGAATCGAATTGAACTGAATTACTGGAAGACTTCAAGCATCAGACCCCAAGCATCATTTTGAACCCTTACAAACCTCCAGTTCCCCAAGAGAGAGTACTAAACTATAGAATAAAATCAATTTAATACGTTGTAGAAGTGTGTGAATTAAATGAAACCTGTGTGAAACCAGTAGAAGGATTTGCCAAGCATCAAGTCACAGTACATGTAAACATGCAACTTCAGAGCCTTCTTTATGCAGATGAGTGCTGCTGGTGATGAAGATGAAGGCAGTCTGAAGGGAAAAACTTTTGATTCACCAAAACCAAATCCAAGTAAAAACCAGTGAAGTGCTCAGTGACATCAAGCAGTAGCATGCAGCCACAAAAAGTGCACTTAAACACCTAGACAAGACAAGGAGGATAAAAATTACTCTTACTTCTTCACCTCAGGTATGTTCTGGATGGATTTCCCATGACCAAAAGACAGGCTGACCTGATGGCAGCTCGCCGCATTATTCCTGTTCGAGTGATGGAGCTGCAGCTAGACAGAGATGAAGTGCTGAGGAGAGGCATGAACGAGAAGATGAAACCAAACAGGTCTGAGTCTGAATTATCACTGTTACACCTATATAGAGTTGTGTGTAGTATATGCTGCAACATGGGCTTGAACGCATGTATAATAAATGAACTTGTCAGATGTGATGCTGTTCAGTGACTAAAGAACTGAAGCTAAAAAGTGTGATCTCGGTTAAGCGTAGTAATGCCGTCTGTCTCCTCTCTCATACAGGCCGTACCCGATACATGACAGCACTCAGTTCCTGGACTTCCGGATTTCATGCTTTAAGCGTGAGGTGGAGGCACTGAGGAAACACTTCCATCAGCAGTACCAAAACTGGGTTCCAGTTGATGCACACAAAAGCAGTTGGTGGGTGTGGCATCGGGTTCTGGAAGAAGCCCAGATTAGTACACAATATATCCACAAGTACCTGAAAAGAATTCGTAAAGGTGAGAGAACAAGAAGAATGTCTGGATAAAATCCTTCCTATATTTATCTACACACACACACACACACGCACACAATTTTGTTTTAACCTTAAAGCAGTAGATTGATCTTTACCACCCATTATCTTCCTATATTTCAGTCAGCATTGAAATCTGAATTGAAGGCTGTGTTAACTCTACAATTTCTCTCAGGCCAGGCTGCCAGTATAGAGCGTCTGTGTGTTACTCCACGAGAGCTGCAATCTCGGCTGGGCGAGTTTGACCATTACTGTCCTGTGAGCTTGGCTCTCCATAAACACTTGGTGGACTGCTCCCTTGACACGTCCCTGGAGCTGGCTGCAGAGTTTAAGAGACGCTACTACAAAATGGCCTCCAGAGAGTATCTTGAGGTGGGGGTCTAATCTCATCTGAATCTGATCTGATCTGAATCATTTAAAATGTAAAATATTTATACTGATAATGTTATGCAGTGATATCGGTTATATCAGGTAGCTTTAAAATATGAACAAGCTTAAATAAATAAATAAATAAATAAATAAATAAATAAATAAATAAATAAAGCACTGCTGCCATAGTTTTATACAACATTTATAAAATTATCATCTTTGTGAATCTGAGGTGCAAATATGGTAGATATTTTTTTTCAGCTACAAAACATCAAATCTTCTATGTATAAGTCAGTAATACTTATATAATATTGTCATTTTATTTTACAATAGAAGTTTCTAGAAGCACCAGAGCAGTTTGTGCCTCCAAATTGCCCTCATAAGATGCCCCCTCCTGAGCTTCTTCCCCGTAAGCTGAGTGCAGGCCAGGTGAAGAGTCGCTTCCCTCAGCAGGTGGAGCTTAAAGGCTACTGTCCAGTCACATACCTAGAAGGCCAGCAGAGGTAATGTACATCATGTCCACAACATTTTACTCCTAATTTAAAATATTTGGTGCTTTGTATCCAAGTGCATAATCATTTTATTTCTGTTAAGTAATGTTAAATGTAAAAACATGCAACATAACAGATAGTTTTCATTTTATTTAGCATTGCTGCTTATAGTGTAGAGGCATTTAACACACCAGTGCTGATAATAAACACACATAAACATAACTAACCAAGTCAGTGTAAGTTTGAGAAATCCTGAATTTTGAAATGAGATCAAATATAAAGTGTTATCTGAAGATGTAATCAGAAATATAAACTTTTTACTGTTTTCTTTCATGTGAAGGTACGAGGCTCTGGTTCGTGGCAACGTGAACTTTGCAGTAGAATACCAGGAGAAGATCTACATTTTTGAGACAGAGGAAAAACAACACAAGTTTCTACGGTGAGTAAAAATAAACAGTTGCTAGAAAAGCCAGAGTCTTATAATCAGTGTAGTTGCAATAATTTGGGGTAATTGATGAAAAAGAATGTTTTTGTACCTGATTCCAGATCACCTGAGATTTACTGGAACCAGAAACTCCCTCATAAACTTCCACCAATGGGAGAACCAGTGCAGCTGACCTCTTTGCCAATACTGGGTTATTTGGAACAGGTACGAGAGAAAGAAATGAGACATTGGCTTTTCTCTCAGCCATGCTTTGATTTAATTCACTATCAACTCTCATTTGTGTGCATTCTCCATGCAAGGGAGTAGCCAGAGCCATCATTAAAGGCTTGACAGAGTTGGGAAACCTCAAGCCAAAGTTCCCATACCTCAGCATGAAGAGATCTGCTATACTCTACCTGGTCTTACATCTGAAAGGTAATGATTTTCAGTCTTCAGTGGACATGAGAAAGCAAATCCTGCTTTGCCAAATATAAAGTCTGTGGGTTTTTTTTTTTTAAATAATTTTATTGTGAAATGGAATATTTTCCCATCTTCTACACAGCTTATAACAGAACATCCACCTACACTCAGAAGAGGTACAAGAAGAAGCTGGTTCAGTTTGAGGATGATTGTCAACTCATCTCTTATCTGAGTTCCTCTCTGACCCAGAACTACAAACCTCCTCATGAACTTCCCATTGATTTTAAACACAAGCTTCACAGGTTTCATGCCTTGAAGGACTCCACTAAACTGTAGCAGGACTGATGCAACTTGGAGGGAATTAATATGAAATCTGATTTAATTCACTGTTATTCACTTCAAAACCTAAATACTTTCAAAATAGACAAAAGTGAATGGAAAATATAAAAAATTAAATAAAGCAATAAACCTCAAGAAGCCAAGACACCATGGTTTACAGTGATTGTATAAGAGTTGGTGGTATTTAGTGCTTTTATAAAGTAGTTACTACATAAACATGTCCATGTTTCAGAAAATAAACACACAGCAAAAAAATTCATTCATTTATCACAAACAATTAATCACTCTAAGGCCAAGTAATGTAGTTCTTCAGCAACATTTAGCAGAATGTATGCAAAGTAACACTAATTATAAACTCTTTCCCCTCAGTTATACACTCTGACCAGTTGTGGTGTTAATGCAGCTTTCACATCTGGATATCAGCCACTGTTATTAAAAGAAGAGCTTCATCATACGTCTGAATGCTGGACTTGTAACAGAATGGATAACGTGAGCTAGAAAAACAACACAGTTAGCATTTCAGTCTGGTTTATTAACTGTAATATATATTTAATAGAAAAAAATGGCTGTTGATTAAAAGTCAGTTACTTGATAGTGTTTTTTTTCCAGAAACAAAAGCAAAATTCAGCTGTTCAATTTCTCTCTCATTAATATGTATGTGTCTCCTTCCTTTTTATATCATCCTCCTTTATTCTGTCCATCTCTCTTAACCACTTTTCTATGCTTAGCTCACCCATTAAATCAAAATTCATAACAAAATCTGACATTTTGAAATGATTTATGTAGTTCAGTAAGAACTGAGTCCTAAAACCCAGAAACATCTGTGTTTAACACAAGCTCAGGAAATTTTCATGTTTCACATTCGAGATTTATTAAGCTTTTACTAACATGTAGGAGACACTGGACCACAGAAGTTGTCAGGGACATTAAAGTCATCTACTACAGCCTTGTTGTGTTTTTCATCACACTCTCACAAACTATTTATATATTTAAATATATATATTAAATATCTATTTTTAATATAGATTCATCCACAAAAAGAGCTCAGTGGATCCTTATCAGGGAACATGTTTTAAAATAAAGAGTGAATGATTTGACAGAAGCTTAGTGGTGGTCATGTGAGGTCATAAAGGTTGTGTTAATTTGTGAAAATTATCTTGAACAAAACATGTTGTTGTTGTTGTTGCTGCTCCTTGTTTGGGGTCACCACAGCGGATCATTTGGTCCGCACATTTCAATTTGGCACAGGTTTTACGCTGGATGTCCTTCCTGACGCAGCCCTCTCATTTAATCCAGGCTTGGGACCGGCACTGAGAGTTAACTCTTCAGTAACTGGGTTAGCGCCCTGCCTGGGAACCTGGGCTATGGCAATGAGAGCGTGGGATCCTGCTGCTGGACCACCAGGAGGCATGATGAACAAAACATGTAAGAATCAAAAACCTCTGTTGATCACAGAGGCTATTTTTGAAAATAATCTAAAAACCAATGAAAAAATCCTAACCTGTAAGACATTTCCAGATTAAACTTGAAACTGCTGTCTTTAAAACATACAAGTAAACTCAACTTGAAGAAAAGCTTTGTTTTAACACACAAGTAGTCAAGACAATGAATTAGTTTAGTTTCCTTTTTGAAAACTTATTAACTGGAGTTCAATATTTAAAACGTCTCATGACAATTGGAGATAAAGAGAAGAAATAAGTGTACTGGCTTTTTGCTGAAGGAACCAGGGTCATGATTACTTCCAGGTTGGACTGCAAAAACGCACCTGCAGCACTCTATGAGGTCACAGGTGTGTGTTTAATGAGTGATTTACAACAGCCTCAAGTTCAGACGATCATGATATAATAGTTAATATATTCACACCATGTGTATTTTTGTTGGTAACGTGTGGTGGCTAATTTCTGTGTGACTCTGTGTGCATTCTTAATTCTAGCTCTATTGCAAAACACTGCACATGCCTACTGAGCAACGTTAAAGAGCCTCATCATCATCTCTTTACTCGACTGAGCTCCAGTTGATTTTAACATCAGTGAGGAAATCATTGCTGATTAAATCGGTCAGTTTTAAAAACAGTGTGTAAGCACTCTTCTCAGTTTTATTTGGGAGAAGTATAAAAGTCTTGAGTCCTTAGACCTCATACAGGTCTTCAGTCAAATTGACTCTAAAGAAAAAATAGAGAACAAATATTTTCTTCCAACTGAAGCTCGGTGGTTTTGGTTTATTTTCTGTGCAGAAAAAAAATTAAAACAGGTCAGAGATTCCATGCTAAAGACACAAGGTACAGCACTAAGTCTTAAACTTCTGAGCATCTTCAGTCACAGTGAGGGTTTAGGACACTGCTACTGGTACCTACAGTGAGTGAGTGACTTTGTGTGTGTGTGTATGTGTGTGTGTGTGTGTGTGTGTCCACATTTTAGGAGTATTAGCTTGTTTCATGTATGTTTCCTATAAAAACCTGATTTATGCTAACAATATGTTGATTATATTGATTATTACGTATATCAGACATACATTATTTGTCATCAGTATTGTTTGTAAGGGAATCAGAGATCACTAGGATTGTGTATTTTTTGTTGCTAGAGCAAAAAGTGAGGGCTGCACAGAGATTAGTTGGAGATAGCAAACCCTCAAATCTGTCATTAAAGCCTCACAGTGGAAATCTAGTTGGTGTGCTGAAAACAGTGTGAGTTTTAAAGACTGCTGGAGTACCTTGAAGGCAGTGCTCAGGGGCTGGACTCATTTCTCACAGCATACAGTAGCTCAAAGTCTGAGAGCAGGCCGAGTTAATCAGTGACAGTCCAGAGCCAAGGTCAAAGAGCAGAAAACAGGCTAAACCGATCTAGCTGTCATCACTCAGGTTCAACCATTATGACCGTGTTTGTGTCCTGGGTTAAAGAAAAAAAATGTAGAAATTCTCAGAAGGTCAGTTTCAGTAATCTATTTTTCAGGAAGTCTGTCATGAGAACATTCAGTGTTTCATAGGTCAGTAGACGTATTAGTAGCAGTAGCATGTGGCCTCAGAGTGTCTCAAGAGAGAGAGAGAGAGAGAGAGAGAGAGAGAGAGAGAATATTAGGTATGCTTGTTATCACTTAATATTTGAGTACATTGTGTCCAGACTGTCAAGCATAACTAAAAGGGAGAACCAGAAGGTGACACAGACATGAGAGTGGCCTGGGACATAAAGCATCTACTGTCAAAAAGCCTGAGGAAACAGGCCACTAACAAGGCATTTAAGCTTTCCCTTACTCACTGCTCCACAGTCACAAGAATTGCAGCAACATCACTACAAACCTTGCTTAAATAGATATGGATGTTTTAAACCAGAGGCCAATACAAATGGCATGTTCTGTCCCAAATAACTGGGTTGTTTAATGCATACTTTCCTCTTAAAAGATAGGCAGTGTGTTGAATTGTGGCAGCAAAGAAAAAAGTCTCTAATATCTCATCACAGTTATGTCAGTCCTCGTGGACTTGAAGCCGCTTGAACATTCCTATGCAACCACGGCATTCAAGCATTCAAGCTATAGATGGAAGTCCCATCTGCGGAAGCACCCAGTCCCATCTGCACACAGTCCCTCCTGTTACAATAATTACACTGTCCATCATGAGCAGATCTTATTTATGGTATCGCAACTAATCATCACGTTATCTTGGGCTTCCCATGGATACAACTCAAGAACTCTAAAATCTGCTGGTTGCACAAGTATATCACCCTGTGGTCTGTGCATTATCACCTTTACTGCCTTCTGTCACCCCAGATCTGTGTGGCTTCTACTTCTGTGGAAAGCTCTAATCACCCTGTGACCCACTGACATTCCACTCAAACACCTTCATGAAGTTTGTTTACCTCCACACTGCTTTATGACTGTGCCATTACTCCGCAGAACCACACCTCCTTGCCACTGAATCTACCCACTTCCCATTTTGACTATCACAGGCTCAACCAAATCTCCATGAAATATAAATATCCCTTAGCCCCGGTTCCATCCACACTTGAACAACTTTGTTTAGCTCAGATATTCATGAAGGTAGACCTGCACAGTGCATATAATGACAGTCATAAAGCAGTTACACCAGAGTAGACACACAAGAGGGTGCTGTCTTGTCACAACAAAAAAGAAAAGCCTAGCTTAGACTATTTCTTCAAAAATCCTAACTCCTATTGAACAAAATAGTGACTCTAGGAGAAGAGAGCTGTTGGCAGTAAAACCAGCCCTTGGAGAGTGGTGCCACTTGCCGGAGGGGGCCACTCATCCGTTTTGCGTGAAATAGACACGAATAGAAATCACTTGCACCTTTTTACATCAGGTTCCTCTTTCATGTCTCTTTCAACTACTCTGCAATCATGACTCATTAAGTGGGCATACAACATAACCACTGGCCACCAAGGGATCCAGCCAAATGACCACCTGCAGAAAGTGGTGGCCCAACATGCTCACAGATATACACTGTACAGTTTCCTCATCTCCTGCTCACATGTTGCTGTAGACTTCATTACTGAACTTCCAGAATCTCAGTGTCACACCACTCCTCTGGTGTTCAACTTCACTCCACCTCATTCCTCTGCCTCAACCCACTGCCTTTGCCATCACTGAACTTGAATCATTTATTCAGTTGTTCTGGGATTCCAAAGGACGTTGTCAGTTACTGAGGCACTCAATTCACCTCTCAAATCTCACAGACCAATCCAGGAGATTGATCGCGTCTTAGTAACACTTTATGGCAACATCCAAGAGGATTGGTCCTGGTTTCTGCCATGGAGCAAATATACACAGAGCTCTTTATACAACCCTCATCCAACTAGAGACAGAGTCTGGTTGGCCACCAAGGACTTCCATCAAACCCAAGCCTGCATGTTTAATCACACACTGCTGTTTGTCATGACTCTCACACAGGAAATAAACAGCCAGTGGACATTCAATCAGTGTGAGGTAATGCTCAGGGTACCTTACCTGAACTTTGCTTTTTCTCTCTTGTTTTTAGAAACTTTTTTTTGTTTTTATATTCTTATCTCATGTTTTGGAACAGCCTTGATTATTAAACTGCTTAAACTGAAAATACATCTGTCTCAGCCCCTGTGGTCTGACATACAACAACATACAGGAAGGGATGCAGCATGGAAAGAAATATATTATATTACAACTTCATGGTGTGTAGCTAGCTAATATAGCATTGAAACGCTCTGTTCATCAGGTTTATTTTTGTGTTATGACAACATATCTCTACATATGAAACTCATCTCATACTTTCCAGGCTTTCTCCAAACATGCCAGAACATTTCATTTAGGATCTTCATCATATAATCTGATTAACAAACTGCAAGTCTGTTATAGAATTCTTATTGGGATTATACTTGTACAGTATGACATGTCATAAGTGTGACAGACCTCTTGCATTGCACAGTGTAAAGTAACAGTAGGCATCCAAACTACACACTTTCACTGTTGCTCTGGTGTAAACACACTCCATATCAACAAGACCATGATACACATCAGGGTAAGGTGCTTGAACCATACAGTTTAAGTCTTCTTGCTCACATTCTTGTTTATAAGGTCCAGAAATTCACTGTTCAAAACAAATTATCTTAGAACAGATTTCAACATGCCTTTTTCCCCCAAAAAGTAAACTAATGAATGGAAACCAGGTGAGAAAGAATAAGTACACTCTACTAATTAAGAGAGTAATCTTTAAAACCAAGTAATTAGGTGTTATTAATGAAATGTTAGTTAGAGGCCTAATGGCTCTCTCAGAGCTCTGTGTCCGTTTTGAGTTCCTTGTCCTTACTGTTGCTCAGGTCATATTGACTGACCCTTATCAGATTGTAGATGGTGACTTCTTTATGTAAACTAAGGTAATGTTTAGTGTCATGAAAAGGTTAGCAAAGTCATAATGATAATAAAGATCAAGACAGAAACACTTACATAAAGAAACACTAGTGCTAGAATGCTAATGCAGCTAGAAGTAAGCTTTCTGATGTAGTAACTCTGGAGAGCCTTTTCATTTGGATACAAATCCCATAATTTTGGCTTATTTCATCCATATCCTACTTCTGCCCCTGAATGTATGTAAATTTATGCATAAGTAGACTAATTAGCATAAACTGTAATTGTTGTAATGAGCTACTGCACATGTACTGTATATATGGATTTTGCTGTCAAGTTTAAACAGCTTGTGTATTTTTAGTTAAACACACAATTTTTTTTTAATGTTTTCTGAAACCCATTTATATTAAATACTATATTAAAAAATATTAAATATGAAAAAAATGAAAGCAGGTCAACATAAACAAACAAACAAACAAATAAATAAATAAAACTGGATTAGGAGGATGGGCTGTATATTACCTGGTGTGAGGGTTCGGGAGATTTCTGGCCAAGAGTGATGGACTCACTTCATTTTAATTAAACAGCATTTTTTCTGTGTGATATCGATAATCACCTGGATACCATAGATCTATTTTTTCCTCAGTGTGAAACCATTTTATTTTTTCCTTGTAATTTGGCTGCAGATTTTGTCCTTTTAGAGGCTGTTCAATAATGATTTTTACTGGTAGAGATGTGAGTCAGAATTTAGCTGTGTGAAAATTGCCTGTTTTGTGGACATCTTCAAATAAAAATCAGCTGTCATGTTTGTTGACTTTATTTCCCAGTGTGTCCTCATGCCTGTACTACCTTCTGGCCCTACATTTAGTACTGCTAGAATTCCTGCTTGCATTTTGCACACAATATACTTTCTCTTATAGGACAGAAACATGTCTAATAATCTATTCTCTCTCTCTCTCTCTCTCTCTCTCTCTCTCTCTCTCTCCAGAAATCCTTCTGATGTCCAGTCCTTCTTGATCCAACCTTGTGCTCTACTTCTGCTTGGATCCTCCTGTATCTGAGAATCACTCTTTGATGCTTAACATGGCTTGTTAAGGTTTGCTGTAAGATTGTTGTTGATGGTGCCACACAGATTCCTTTAAAATGGCTGTGGATACTTTTGAAATACTTTCTTAAGATTACTTAAGTTTATGCTAAAGAATCATTCATTATTCAGATGGATACTATAGAACTAAATCCACAAACGTTAATGAAAAAACAGACTCTGTTGCTCATACTAAAGATCCTTTCAGCATTCACTCTGTTTGATTCAATAGCATAGTTGTACAGTTGGACTGTCTGGGTTCCCTTTGGAGTCTGGTTCCTCTTAAAGTTTCTTCCTCATGACTAAGATTCAAATCTTAATCCATATATTTAATTTAATCCATATATATATATATATACATACATATAATTTATAACGCTGCTTTTGTGATAATTATCCACTTTAGCGCACTTAAATAAATAAAATTGAAACTGTGAATTACAAGGAATGTGATGGTATACGAGCATCGCAGTCAGTATCAGGCCACAGACTGAATCGATTCAACTTGTCTATAATACGAATTTGATAGGAATTGATCAAAACTGTAAAAAAACAAGCTCATGGGGGTTTTGGATGTTATTATGTTGACTCAATGTTGTTTGTTAAACTGGATTCATAACTCCATAACATGGTTACTAGGCAGACACCAATGCAACTATACCTTACTATACCTATAGCTATAACCTAAATATTACAACATAGTTTTGGTTAAAAAAAAGAAAGAAAGAAAAAAAAGAAGAAGAAGAAATAAGAAAAAGAAAAAAGGGGGAAAAGTCAAATTAAAACCTTCATTTTTGTTTTGTTCATTTTTCATTGTAAAATTCAGACCACTTCACTTTAAACAACTACTTCTGACTGCGCTCTCTCTCTCTCTCTCTCTCTCTCTCTGTGTGTGTGCGCGCGCGCGGTGTGTCTTTTGAGCAAACGAAAATCTACGTCATCTTAGCACGCCGGTGAGCCAGGTTACTATAGAAACAGTTTTGTTTACTAAGCCGGTTCATGTGGACAGCAGATCAAAATGGCTGAAATACAGTTGGAAATTATTGGTTTATTAAAAACGCAAAATTTTCATTCGGCTAAAAGTGTTGCAGAGGTAATTTTTCGACTAAATAAATCTGTGTTTGTTATTATTATTATTATTATTATTATTTATTAATTAATTTATTAACTTATTTATTTTTTAACGGAGTGGCTAGTAAAGAATGTTAAATCTGAATACAGGGACTGAAACACAAATTCCCAGCCTCATTTGCTGACCCTATCATTCACCCGTTGCTTGAAAGTGACTGGAATGTCTACATGAGGAATAAAAGAAAGGTAAGGCTCGCGCATGGTTTTGCATTTAACGCTACTTTATTTCGGGTGAATTTGTCGTGGATGTTGTGGTGACAGGAGCTGAAGGGGGAGATGTGGCACTACTCCGGTAATGTCCTGTGCTTGCTGAACGAGAGTTTGCTGGGCGATGAGAAGCAGCTGGTCAGTTGGGCGGAGAAACAGTGGACATTCACCTTCTACCGTCCACACGCGCTGTACGCGGCTCTCGCGCAGGAGTATTACACCAAGCACCTGCTCAGCACAGGGGTAGGTACACTCAGGGAGCTTCAGCACGGTCACTCTGAACATCTGTCTGCCTTTCTGACCCTCACACAGAGGAGGTCAGTCTAGTGCCAGGGCTGAGTGCAGATTACATTACCGAGAAACCTGCTTTGGTGTGAGTCAGTGAAAGATAAACACACACAATAAAGTGTTATTTATTTAGTGTTTATCTAGCCTACAAGGTTTATATGATATAATTTTATTGTGACACTTCTATAGAGTTTTTTTTTACTATGAAAATAGCTTTACCTGTGTTGTCTGTTATATCTCTGTAGATTCAGTAGTGTTCTGTCAAAATCTTTTGCTGGACATGACTTTTATTTGTTAACTATGAGCCTGTCCTGTCCTGCCCTGTCTTGTCCTATCCTGCCCTGTCCTATCCTATCCTGCCCTGCCCTGCCATGTCCTGTCTTATCCTGCCCTGCCCTGCCCTGTCCTGTCCTGTCCTGTCCTATCCTATCCTGCCCTGTCCTGTCTTGTCCTATCCTGTCCTATCCTGCCCTGTACCATCCTATCCTATCCTGTCCTATCCTGCCCTGTCTTGTCCTATCCTGCCCTGTACTATCCTATCCTATCCTGTCCTATCCTGCCCTGTCTTGTCCTATCCTGCCCTGTACTATCCTATCCTGTCCTATCCTGCCCTGTCTTGTCCTATCCTGTCCTATCCTGCCCTGTACTATCCTATCCTGCCCTGTCCTATCCTGCCCTATCCTGCCCTGTCCTGTCCTGTCTTGTGCTCCTACCCTGAGCATGGGGCAGCATGATTTTCCGGCCCCAGTAGCCTTTGTTGCATTTTTGATAACTCTATGGATGAAATGATGTCAGAACATTTAGAAAAGGCAAATAACTGAACAGCTTTTATCTGTTGAATAGCAGCATATTATTATTATTTTTTTAAATCGGGCAGTGTTTTTTTAAGACAGGGCAGTGGTGGCTCAAGTGGTTAAGGCTCTGGGTCGTTGATCAGAAGATCGGGGGTTCAAGCCCCAGCACTGCCAAGTTGCACTGTTGGGCCCTTGAGCAAGGCCCTTAACCCTCTCTGCTCCAGGGGTGCATGTATCATGGCTGACCCTGCGCTCTGACCCCAACCTCCAAGGATGGGAAATGTGAAGAAAAGAATTTCACTGTGCTGTAATGTATATGTGGCAAATTATAAATTATTAGTCACTTGAAGTATTAACATCGCAACTGGATTAAAATGCTGTGAATGAGTAATGTTCAAAGATTAACATGTTTCTGCCACGAAAACCAGTTTTTAATTTCATTTTAAAATATGTTTTAATTCAACAGGCAGAACGGTCCAGTGTATTATTATTTATAGTGGGCTTACTGGTTATTCAATTCAAGTGTACAGTGAAATATGCTAATAACTAAAAAAAAAAAAAAACTTTAATAATACATATAATAATTTAGATTTGTGTATACTTGTGTAAATTGTGATTTTCACCAGTGCAACAACATAAAAAACACTTACCCTCAGGGCTATGCTTCACTGACCCCACTTTCAGAATCACTGATCTAGCTAAAACAACAGAAACAAACCACTGAACAAGAATAAAAAGGCTGATCATTATTCACTAACTGCTTACCAAATTAATCACATCATGTTCTTTTCAGCCATTTCTGAGCACTGACAGTAAGTTACTATTACAGGATTGTCAGAGTGACTTTTTTTATGTTTTTAATAAAAAATCCTATTCAGTGTATCTTTAATTACCAATAAGCCATTCACACCAGCTGCAAGCAACAAAGTTAAACAGTAGAGGGCAGTAGTGTGATATTTTGCTAGATTATTTAATACATTAGTAGTCATGCTTGCCATCTATCTTTACAGCATATCTTTGTATATATGGATGTTGTGATTGGAGACGAGGCAGTTGGACGAATGCTGTTTGAGGTAAGATCTACTTAACAATCAAGTCTGTATGAAGTCTACACTTAATTTTATCCATTTTTTCTGAGATGTTTGTGTTTTCCTCAGCTCTTTTCAGATCTGTGTGCAAAGACATGTGAAAACTTTAAAGCCCTGTGTACTGGAGAGGCAGGCACTTCTCAAAGCCAACTCACACTTTGCTATAAGGACTCCTTATTCCACAGAGTCGTGCCGAATGGCTGGGTACAGGGAGGAGGTACTCTACTCATGAGCTTTGTATCTTCATTGCAAAAGAAAATGAATAAAAATCAGTTAGAATTTGATATTTCTTGCCTGTATTACAGATATTACACTACAATGCAGAGGTAATGGTGGGGAATCCATCTATGGACCAACATTTGAAGGTACAGGATTAAAATCCATGCTGCATTTGGCCACAAATCTTTAAAAACTGTGTCTATGATAACTTTCTGCTTCATGTTGCATATAAGATATTCATTGTATACCCTCATAGTATACATATAATATACAGGTAATATTAACACCAAAAATAAATAAAAGCATCAATAAATATGACAGAAAAGCATTTTAGCATTGGAAGACAGAATATAATTCTGTACAATAGCAGAATGGGTTCAGTTTTATCTATTTATTGTAGATTAATGTGTCTTCTTTAAAAAAAAATTCAAATAGAATTAGCTAAAAAAAACATTTTCCAGAAATATCTGTGAAATTTGTAATGATTTTTTGTATGGAAACAGACTGATCATATAATCAGCATCTGATGCTCTGTTCCCAGATGAGAATTTCTCAGTGTCTCACAACAAGCGAGGTATCCTGGGCATGGCTAACCGAGGTCCTCACACTAACAGCTCTCAGTTCTACATCACACTACAGCCAGCGCTGTGGATGGACCAAAAATATGTGGCCTTTGGGTTGGTGTTCCAGCCATAATAACTTGGAATTGTTTGCAATTTGTTGTTTTTCAGTTGTTTGCATCTGTACATTGTAGATATGTAATGTGCATGAGAAGGGAAACTGGGATTAATTACACATGATAACTCAGACAAGACTTGAGACAAAAACAGAGGAGAATATAAATAGATAAGGAAATCAAGAGAATTAACTCCAAACAACTGGACTCACTAAGGGAAGCACCAGTGACGGGACAGGGGCAGAGACAAGACTAGAATTCCATGATACAGTCAAAGTGGACAAAGTACACCATCTTACAATTCTGCCTTTTTATATGTCAGAGCCTAAATAACATTTGTATGGTCCACAAAACAAAAACACACTAGATTTCAATATGTAGAATTGTAAATAGGTAGTAGAAGATGCCTTTGGTACATTACAGCACAGTAGAGCTCTTTCTTTTCACATATCACAGTTTAGGAAATTAGGCTCCGAGTGCAGTCATTAAGATTGTGATTATTAGCCAGGTATCACTAATGACATGAAGAAGATTAGTTAATGATCAAGAAGTGTGACTTTTGTCAGTTTGATGATCTGGAGCACTCCGGTGTGTGTCTACATCATGCCAAGAATAAATGACCACAAAGATCAGCCACACCATCAGAGATCCAACGTATTGCTCCTCAATCTGGACAAGAATATATAGTTATAATGGCATCACCAAACATTATGATCTTCACCATTCTACTGTGAGAAGGATCGTTTACAAATAGAGAGCCTTCAAGACAACGGCTAATCTTTCATTAGTGAACATCCCAGCAAATTCAGTCCAAGTTCAGACTGTTTAATGTTCAGAGATGTCAAGAAAAAAACTAAGAACTACAATCAACTGGCATTTGTAGCTATTCATGATTGCCTCCAGCTTGAATCTTACAGAAACTGCTGACCTTAATTTGAAGTTAATCAGAATCAGATCATTGATGATGACATGAC
This sequence comes from Hemibagrus wyckioides, assembly GCF_019097595.1. NCBI lineage: Eukaryota > Metazoa > Chordata > Actinopteri > Siluriformes > Bagridae > Hemibagrus > Hemibagrus wyckioides. Next base: position 20,284,535 of record NC_080734.1, on the reverse strand, counting down.
AGCTGGATGATAAATACTTTAGAACATGAGACTGAATGTGATTGGTTCATTGGTTATAAAAGGGTGTACACACTTATGCACGAAATGATTTATCTTTGATTAATTTTCTTATGTTACAAAATGTGGCATTTAAACGTTGCATTACATGCATTGCATTATAACGTGTCACATGCACACAGTCGTTCAAGATGAGCGTAGTTATCATAACAGCAGATGGGAAACTACATCTGGAATGAGATGCTCAGCAAGCATGTGCACATGTGCGAGTATTATGGTCAGGTGTTCACAAACATTCAGCTATCTAGTGTATCTACAGGTATATATATATATACATATAAATCAATATGTACATCTAAAGTGCTCACATCAGCCTTTACTGAATTACCAGAAGTTACATAACCTTAGTGAAGTACCAATAGTGTAAACTTTGCCACACTATCACCATTATCACCATTATTATCAGAATTAAACAGAAGTGTAGGCCCTGTGTGAGAAATAATATAAATGACCTTCAGTCTTTGTAATTTTCTCTATACTGCATTTTCCTCTTTCCCACAGGCAACTTGTTGAAGGCACAGAGGTTCTCAGGAGACTAGAAGAGGTTCAAACTAATAACGAAAGGCCCAAACAGGACTGCAGGATAGTCACATGTGGACTATTTAATCCTTGACCAATTGTCATGGTGTAAGATTCAGCTGTGCTGTATACCAGGATCTTACTTCAAAGCCTTCACATTAAAAATAACCCTGTAGAAGGTTTTGTATTTTACTTCAGTTAGTTTATGGTCATTCATCTGAGTGGTCATTCTTCTAAATTAGGTCAGACAGGATAACTTTACACTGTTAGGAATGCAGTTAAAGAACTTACTTAAGCCATAAAGCTGTTATCTGGCATCTGCACAGGAATAAACTTTTGCTTACTAAAGGAAGTATGTGTGTTCATCCCATGAATAATTTTATTTTGGATATTCTAGCACAGTAAATTACCTGGTGATCTATTATTCATGCTACATGATACTGTGTGGAAAAAATATGATTGTAAATTGTATATGTACATAAACATACTCTCTTAATAAAGACAACAGAGTCGCATTGTATAGCTATATCATTAGTATGCACATGCACCTCCTGAGGCACGAGAAAAAAAGGGGGATGAAGAACTCTGTAACTGTATGAGTTTTACCATTATCTTTTACCATTACTGCTAGTATTCCTACTATCACCACTACTGTAAAGAATGATATTAGTAAAGAAAAAAAATAGAAAAGTTTATATTTAAATGATTTTTGCAATAATTAAGTATATGACTATTTTAAGACCCTTTCTGTGAGATATGGGAACAATCTGTGAGAGTTAAACAAAAAGGGGTCAAGGAGTTTGAACTTTTTCCATAAAACATAAAGAGAGAATTTGGGGATTTCAGTAATGTCCATAAATGTAATTTAATTCTTAGATTTAGAAAGTTAGTATTTGTATTCATTTTCATTTTTGGTCAGGGTCAGTGTGAATCTGAACCCTACACACACACACACACAAATTAGATATGTGCACCTTAACACACCTATTCTGCCTATCTCCATGTTTTTGGACAGTGGGATGAAACCAGAGAACCAGGAAGAAACTCAGGGAGAACACAAAACCCGAGAAAGACGAGCCCTGAGCCATCTGGACAGCAGGAAAGGAAATTATGTCAAAATGCTGTTTGTCGACTACAGTGCAGCGTTTAACACCATAATTCCCTCCATACTCACCACTAAGTTGGAGATCCTGGGCCTCAGCCCATCTCTGTGTTGATGGATCTCCAACTTCCTGCAAGACAGACCTCAGGCAGTACGGGTGGGCAACCATGTCTCACCCTCACTCACCCTCAGCACTGGAGCCCCCCAGGGTTGTGTTCTGAGCCCCCTGCTGTACTCACTGTACACCTTTGACTGTGTGGCCACTTCCAGCTCCACCAACATCATGAAGTTTGGGGACGATACTGTGGTGGTGGGCCTGATCTCCAATAACAATGAGACGGCCTACCTAGAGGAGATTAAAAACCTGGAGACATGGTGCCAGGTCAACAATCTCCTCCTGAACGTCAGCAAGACTAAGGAGCTGATAGTGGACAAAGCACAAAGCAGGAGAGGAATTGCCAGCCCCTCACTATCGACGAGACCCCAGTGGAGAGAGTGGACAGTTTCTGGTACCTAGATGTTTACATCACGCAGGACCTGACATGGTCCTGCCACGTTAACACCCTGGTGAAGAAGGCCCGGCAGCGTCTTTATCACCTTAGACGCCTGAAGGACTTTAAACTGCCCTCAAAGGCGCTAAAGACATTCTACACCTGCACCATTGAGAGCATCCTGACGGGAAGTATCACAGCCTGGTTCGGGAACAGCACCAATCAGGACAGGCAAGCTCTCCAGACGGTGGTGCGATCAGCCAAGCGTACCATCCGCACCGAGCTTCCTGACCTGGACACCATATACAGCAAGTGGTGCTGGACCAAGGCCAGGAAGATAATGAAGGACCTCAGCCATCCCAACAATGGACTCTTCTCTCTGTTGAGGTCAGGGAAACGTTTCCGTTCCTTGAAGGCAAACACAGAGAGAATGAGGAGGAGCTTCTTCCCGCAGGCCATTCAGGCCCTCAACCAGAACACCTAGAACCTGGACTTTCTGGACTTACTCCCACACGACATGACATTTTACCACAGCTGATTGTTGCACATGCAATAATTGCACTACTTTGTACTCTGCACTACTCTGTACACACAAATACACTCTCACTGTACATCTTTTCTGTACATCTTTGTGTGTACACTGCACTGTCACTTTACTCCCTGTTCAATTGGACATTTATATTTGCCTTACATATACATCTACATATAAATTTATATATTTATCTTACATATGCACACTGTACACACTGTATTCATTTGCTACACCATTTCAGAGTTGACCATTTTATCTACATATATGCATATACTGTATCTTCTATATATTATAGAGTCTACACATGTATATTTATTTATATATTGTTTTATTTTTCACATATACTATATATATACTATATTGTACTGTATTATATTAGTGTATTATATTTTTGTTTTTAGATTAGTTTTTTTTATTTAGTTTTTATAAAGCAGTTTTATATTTGTATACATTATATATTATATTACTATTTTTGTTACTATTTTTATTATTATTAGTTTTTATTTTATTTTTCATTATTTATAATATTTACTGCTATATTGATATACTACATATATATATATATATATATATATATATATATATATATATATATAGGGGATATAGTTAAGAATATATAGGGAAAAGTAGGGAAATTAAATGGTAGAAGACACAAACGAAAATAACTTGAAAGTCAAGTGTCAGATATGCATATATATACATAGACATATATTTGCATATGCATATCTGACACTTGACTTTCAAGTTATTTTCGTTTGTGTCTTCTACCATTTAATTTTCCCTACTTTTCCCTATATATTCTTAACTATATCCCCTATTTTTCATGTCCACACTTTAAATTTTCCTTTTTTACTCTTTCTTTTTTATGTAGGACAGTCGTAAAAAGCATTTCACTACATGTGGTACTGTGTATGATTTCGTATGTGACCAATAAAATATGAATTTGAATTTGATCAGGGTCGGACCCTGGCCACCGTCCCACTCTGTATGGGAAACAAATGTGAAGGAAATTTTATTATTTAATTTATATGCTCAGAAAAAAAGGGTACTAAACTGTACCATTCCTCATCAGTAAGGTGGTACCCAAAACCTTATACATCGTGTTTCTTTAATATATACAGTATCTTATGCACAGTGTACTTAAAGGTACAGTTTAGTCTCAGTGATAAAAACCTGAGATATTATTTGTTGAATTAGAATGGTGTGAATCAGCTGTCTGTATCACTGTCATGTTAAGATTTTGTTAAAGGATTAGTATATACAGGATATCATTACTTTAGTGTTATGTGATTGGGTTGAAGATGAGCAGGAAGGTGTTATGTTTATTGTGAGAGAGAGAGAGAGAGAGAGAGAGAGAATATTTAATTTCTTAAATAATAACCATTCTCATTAAATAGCTGCCCACACCGTGGCGTCATTACACCACCAGCTCATCATGACCCGCCTCTGGTCCTCCTGGTGTAATGTCCGTCGCCTTTTTTGTTCCATTCCCAAATTTGCATGGGGGCGTGGCCAGCGCGTCTGTGCGTCTCTTACGTGTTTTACGTAAAGCAGAAAAAAGCCTTTGCGTCAGTCTCGGAGCCGCGCGAGGGGACTCCAGCGGCACGCCGCCGCTTTTTGGGCGCATTGATCATTACACTAAAGAGGAAAAAACCCTTACTTGCAAGTTCTCTCGCTCAGTATATGGAGATTGTTTTGATAGATCATGTAGGATCGGTGTGTTTTATTTTTTTATAACTTGCGTTCTTGTTTTTATATTGAATTAGTTTTTTTTGGCTCGCGCTCTCTCCTGCAGCGTCCCATTGATTACCTCCTGCTTTGTGGTCAGCCGTGTGTGTGTGAGTGTGTGTGAACTTCTCACAACTCCCGATCGCACCAACCGCCGACTTTGCATAAATTTACAGAAGCGTGAAGATCATCATCAGAGGAGCCCGGCATTATGAGGTAAGGAGAAAAAGAAAAGCAGTGCGGCTGTCAGTCTAAAGTGTGCTGTGGATCTGGAGGTGTTTATGGAGTCATGAAGCTCGGACACATTCAGACCTGATGGTTTCGACACCGTGATTTGGGTTTATTTTTCTGTAATACAGACCGATGATCTAACTCTGAATGGACATGAGGGTTTGTTCACAGCTCCATCGGCTCAGGCGGCTCGTGCAGTCGTGTTTCTCGTGTTGCTACAGTAACCACACCGATATCTCACACTCACACAACCTGTTCACTCCACACACACACACACACACACACACACACACACACACACACACACACACCCCGGCTGAGCACAGAGCTACACTTTTACACCCAGCAGAAACATGGCGTTATTTTCTAACCTCAATGTTTCATTCACTGCGAGCAGAAAAATGCGTCTGTCCATCCGCTGTGTCTGTTTTGTTGCACTAAAAATATTTGTTGTATAGATTTCTTATTAGTTTGTAATAATCTGCTTGTGATTATGGAAGTAAAAATGTTTCAGATTAATTATACAGTGGAACAAAAAGGCTATCAGTGTGCAAGACATTAAAGTAGAATTTCAGGACAGAAGTTGGAAAGGTGAAGTGCAGATAAGATTCAGGGCCTGAGAAGAGGCTTTGTCGTCGTTGCCAAACGGTGTGGCCTTGACTCTGTGAATGAGCTGAGAAAGTATACACACACACACACACACACACACAACTAGGACACTGTTAACATTACACAAGAGGACTAATCTAAAATTCAAGAGTTGAAAAGTTCGAGACATTTCTTTGTCTTCGAAAAGCTCTTAATAATGCTTGTCTAACAGTCCAACAGATGTGGGCTTTGGAGGTGTGGGTGTGTGTGTGTGTGTGTTGGGGCTTCAGGGCATGCAGCAGGTCCGGTGGTGCTTTTGTAACACCAGACCTGTTATTTATAATGTTTGCCTTTAATAGGAAAATCTCCTAAATGTTGGTCCTGTGGAATGATTCAGACCCAAGGACAGATAACTGATTGTCTTTTTTTCCTCAGAGTGTGTTCCTCAGGGGGATAAACCCCTAGTTAGTCCACTAGCCGAGTGAAAACCCCTCAATGCAGTGTGTTGGCTGTCTGAGACAAGGCTAGGACGAGGGTGCGAGGAGGCGGCGTGGCTCAGACGCATGTGCTCGTAGTTCCAGGTTCATCCTACATAACACGAGTGCAAACGTTTAAACTAGCAATATAACTGAGGAAATCTTCTCTTTCACCAAAGACAATAAAATCTAGGGCTTTTTTTTGCTCACCAAGCAACTAGAAAAAAATAGCCTGCACTTGAAATCTGATGATCAGCCATGCCTTATTATGAGTTTCTAAAACTGCTGTTCGTCCAGATCTAATTCAGCCTCCTTACACTTCTTCAGAGTATCAGTGTTTTCACACCTTGACAACAGAAATTAATATCGAGGATTCTTTTGTAAAGATGGACCAGATTGTGGTAGATAAGACGCCCTTAG